>NW_015387404.1:55832-86410 GCF_001527695.2 Protobothrops mucrosquamatus
AACCTAGAACTAAGGAGAAACTTCCTGACAGTTAGAACAATTAACCAGTGGAACAACCTGCCTCCAGAAGCGGTGAATGCTCCAACACTGGAAGTTTTTAAGAAGAGACTGGACAGCCATTTGTCTGAAATGGTATAGGGTTTCCTGCCTGAGCAGGGGGTTGGACTAGATGACCTCCAAGGTCCCTTCCAACTTTACTTTACTATTACTATCATATCCCTAACATTTTCAAGAATCTGGACAGGTAGCACTGTTAGCTTCTTAGAGCAAAAGCAAACAGTGGAAAAGTCTCTTCCTTGCTTTCTAGAGAATAACTCTTAAACCAGCATGTCTGGTGCTTCAAGAGTATATGTTTAACAGTATATTTTTCCTCCTCGCATGCTAATTTTAACACTTGGCAATAATCTGCTTCTGTAAAATAATAATCCCACGTTAAACAGTGCAGGCTGCAAACAGAGGGGTTTCTTTTTCATTAGAACCGGAGAGCTGTACTGAAAGGGTGTGTCAAAGCAAGACAACTCCACAATCTCTTTTTTTTTTTTTTGTTTCTATTGCTCTTGGGCATAGTCAGTCAAGCCTGCCTGCTCCATAAATCTCTTTAAAGCCAAGAAAAGATCTTCCATCAAAATCTGTAGTGGCTTGCATTTTCTAGCCAACAATGGTGGGCTACATGGCCTTTTCCTCCCTGTTCTTTCTTTGTTGGGTTTTTTGTTTTGTTTTTGTCCCTCATTGTCATACAAGGCTTCTGTCCTGGGGAAGGTGCCAATCAAACAGTAACGTTTTTCTTGGATCAGGTTTGCCTGCAACAATCGTGAACTTGTTGGCCTGCATTCCTATTAAGAATTGATTTAATGATGCATTATTTAGGCTTCCTATAGCAACCAGGGACATTATTACCAGACAGGGATTTGGGAGATGGGTTGACTGATAACATCTTTTTAGAAATCTCGTGTTGCATGTGTGTGACATGGAGGAAAAACGACAGAAGAAAATTGGGGTGTATGTGTGTGTGTGTGTGTGTGTGTGTGTGTGTGTGNGAGAGAGAGAGAGAGAGAGAGAGAGAGAGAGAGAGAGAGAGAGAGAGAGAGAGAAATAACCCCTGACGAAAAAAGATCAAGAACAAACAATCAACATTTTCTGACATCTTATATTTAGTCTTCCATTAACAAGAATGCAAATGTTCCCATACCCCAATATCATAGAAATATGGAAAAACGACTACAGAATGCCCGCGGTTTTAATTAAAACTATTTACTTTAAATATTAGCAAAAGCCTAAATAACTTCTGGATGACTGGATTGCTTTTATGAAGTAAATTAAGAACATCCTGATTTTTTATTCTTTCAGTTCCATTCAGTTCCTTTTGCTCCTAAGTTCTTTCAATATTAGCAACTTTGAGGATGTGTTGGATATATTACTAACAATGAGGATGGCTTAGAATTTTTAAATGTGCATTGGTTACAATCTCCCCTTATTTTTAAGATAGAATACATAATTCTCACAATAACCTTGTTAAGCTGATGGGTTCAATTTCTTCCATCAAACTTCACAACTATGTGAAAAGTTTGAATCTGAGCCTCTATAGGCCTAGGTTGACTTGATAATGCCAATGCTTTCTCTTTCAATCACTAAAAACAGAATTACAAAGGTTAATATAAAATAACTAAAAGAATATGTCCTGAAAAGATGTATTCCTAAAATGCAGATATTTGAATATTTCTATCTATCTATCATCTATCGTCTGTCTGTCTGTCTGTCTGTCTGTCTGTCTGTCTGTCTGTCTATCTATCTATCTATCTATCTATCTATCTATCTATCTATCTATCTATCTATCTATCTATCTATCTATCTATCTATCTATCTATCTGTCTATACATACACACACACACACACACACACATACATACATCTATCTATCTATCTTTCTATCTATCATCAGGATGCCCATCTTGCCAAAGGCAACTCTATACCGTACATGCTTACATAAAATTTTTTGTATGAAAATTCAAACAAGCAGAGGACAAAGTCAACAGCTGCCAGTTCAAGATGGACAGAATATGAAGGGGTTATTATTAACAGATTCTAAACAAGAGTATATCCTGAGAAAGAGTTTGTTGGGTTTGCAACTAGCTCAACCATCTTCTGATTTGTTTAATACATGTGGTGATAGTCACTGTGGTTTATGAATCATGGCTGATGGCTTAGCTGTGAGCCCGGTCGATTATGGCTTACTCAAACCACAGCTTAATGCATTATGTAAATGTAGTGGTGGTCTTGAACTCTGGCATAAGAACTTATGAGCACTGCAAAACCATGCATTGCTCATCCATTTTCTTGCCTGTCCAACAATAGATGTGATATAAAATGTGGCATGTTAAGATTCTTCATGTCATATCCCCACTCTCACCTACCCACATGACAACCAAGGAAATGGAACAAACTTTTTAAAAATGCTAATGGCAGGATTTTTTTTAAATCACACATATTTTCAGTTGTACTTTGATGGAAAAATCTGATGACTCACAGGTCAACCATGTTCTAACTTGTGGCTCAAATCAAGGAAAAATTTATATGATTTCTGAATATATGTATTTACTTAATGTTTCCTTATATCCCTTAAAAAGAGCTAATTTCTATCTCAGGGCTTTGAAATTACTGTGCAATGCATTGCTCCAGGATGCACGCGTGTGATAGCCACTTCACATAAAGTTATGCCTCCTATCACAGCATCACTACCACAATGTCACTATTTTGACTTAGGTTCTACACAAGAGAAGCTAAAATGAAATGGCTGTGAGGCAGAGAAGATGCCTTAGAACAGGCAAAGATATGGAAGAGTATGGAATAAGTCAGATACCACAGCAATTGGACAAAATATTGACAAGCAAGAGAGGAAAAATTTTAACAAAAACCTATAAACGTTTATTAGAAGTTGAACTGGAAGAAGAAATAGTAAAGGGTCCAATGATAGCATGGGCACGAAATATAGGTAGAAATATAAAATTAGATGAATGGGAAAGAGTATGGAACAAAAATTACAAACTAACGTTGTCAATCACATACAAAGAAAACCAATATAAAATGTTCTATAGATGGCATTTAGCACCGGCGAGATTGGCTAAGATATATAAAAATATGAATCCGGACTGTTGGAAATGTAAAAATAAAGAGGGAACATTTTATCATATGTGGTGGCAATGCCCCAAAGCAAAGACTTATTGGGAGCAGATAAGGAGATGGATACAGGAAATAACAAATGAACAAATTGAACTTAAACCCGAAATATTCCTATTAGGCATAATCAATCCAAAGATGGAAAAACAACTTCAATACATCATTATACACATAATAACTGCTGCACGCATTGCATATGCGCAATGCTGGAAAAGGGAAAATATACCAACAAATGTAATGATTATTTACAAGATACTAGAATGTGCTGAGATGTACAAACTTACTCTAGAAATAAAAGACAAGGAAGTTACAGAATTTTATGAGATATGGGACAGGTATTACAATTGGTTAGAACTGAGGAATAAAAAAGTATGAGAAGTAATATAAATAAGTGTAAATAAATGTAAGAGATATAGGACATAGTATTGTTAAGAAAAAAGAAAAATGTACTTTGTATTTTGTTTTTTGTAAAGAGAAAAAGAAAAAAGAAAAATTTTAAAAAAAAGAACAGGGGTGTCAAACTGGCGGCCCGCAGGCCGGATGCGTCATGTGCAGGCCACACTCACCCCAGCTCCACAGCGGCAAAATCGTTGTGATATGTCATCTGATGTGATTGAGTTTGACACATGTGCCTTAGAAGATGCAACCTGCAATTGGAACAAGCATGGGATTCTACTAGCCAATTAATAGATTCAACACAAATCTGAAATGGAGAATTTCCAATTGCTTTACTATAGTTTTAATTGACCTGCCACCAGAAAAAAAAAAACACTTTACTCTTTGAAGTCATCACTTTAAGTCTCAAACCAAAGTCACCAGCAGCTGGTTTCCAAGGTCTGTGAATGTGAATACAAATCTTAAACTATGTGTCCTCCTCTTATCCTCCTTTGTCCTCCTTCCTAATTTCCTGTGTCCTCCTTTGCCTGTTGAGATATCTGGTAATTCTAGGCTAAGCTTGATCTTGTTGATGTGGCACATAGGAGCTATCACACTGCAGGGATAAAGCACTGTGGTAGCAGTGGGAACAAGTTTGGTCATAATCATAATCATGAAAGACAAGTGATCAGGAGAAGCTAAAGAAAGCTGTGTAAGAGTATATCAAAACCCTTGAAATTCAGCAACCGGACTGTATGCTTCAACATCCTTCTAGCTGACTATTCTCACTCCCTGCATTCTGATGTTCTTTGGGATAGGAAATGCTATGAGTGAGTGAACTATATGCTGACATATTTTTGTATTTTTGCTTCAAAAGATGAGCCTAACTTCTGGTTTGCTTCTAAGAATAGGAAGCCTCCTTAGTTTCAGCTCAGCCTTAAAAGGAAATGGTTGTGGTCTGGCAGGTGGGAAGCAGAATATCAACAGAAAAAGGGAGGCGACATTAAGGAATGGAGTAATCAAAAGCCATAGATGGCCTTGGTAATCAATAGGGTATACCTCAAAAGAAATGTCAAGGCCAGGCAGAAGAGTTAAAAAATAAATTAGGATGGTGGTCACAACCACACAGTTGAACCTTTGCTCCTTATATATCTGTATAACAGGAATGAAGCTTTGATAGCACAGTTGTGATCACTGTCTTGGGACTTTTTTCCTTACCTGCATATACCTTTGAAGTCAAGGCAAAGATTAAATTTGATTTCATTTGGTTTTAAATGTTACATGACATTAATAACATTGAAATTAACAGATTATCCTCATATATTTAATACCTTTCTCTCCTTTACCTTGAAAATTGCAGCGTGATGGTTACCTTTCAGAGAGGGTTCCCAATCTGCATCCAATATTTTTTTGGGGGGGGAGGCACATGCAATCTTGGAATTTTAGGTTGCACAACAGTGTTTTAAAATCATGCTTTTTTTCAAGTCAAAAAATCATAACTGCATTGCAGAGTCATAAGTGTTGACAAGATTGCCTTCTGAATGCCCAGCAATTTCTAGGATGCTCAAGAACCAGTGATTGTGAGAAAACATGCATGATAGAGGTGGTTTCTAATGCAATAAACAAGATTGCTGAGATAATGATCAGCACTACGGTATGATGCAAGAGGAATATAGGGTGCAAAATAATGTAGGGTGATACATGGGAGAATATACTGGGGAAAGAGTTTTGTTGACAAGAGTTCCACTCCTCTTTTACTGCTTTTCCTGACCAATAAAAACATCATCCAATTCATCCTTGTTTATACTAGAGAAGAACCCACAATAGATGTAATGCAAGGAAAGCCTTTTCTGCTCTTGAAATATATAGAAACATCTCACCAGGACAGCCTCCAACTCCAGGGCAGGAAAACCTGCCAAAAAATTTCAGGGAAGGGCTATTCTCCCATGCCCGTAAGCTCCAAGCTGTTCTTCAAGTATCATCAAAACCAGTCAGCTCCTTGTTGAAAGTCAGTCTAAAAAATTCAAGAAAAACATCGGACGATTTAAAGTTTAATGGCTCTCTGAAATAGGCTCCCCTTTCCATTGTTTATAATACTTCAATATTTTTTTTAAAATTGAGATGTAAAGTGCCGTGCATGCAATGGTTTTAAAGTAAATCATGGGATTAGCATACTCAGTTGTTAATTTTTCAAGACAGGACTTTTTCTAATCTTACATCACAAAGGTCAGAGTTTCAGGCAGATGTCTTCTTTCCTATGCTGGCTGGGGCTATTAGGATTTGAGCATCCAAAGCATATGCTCTTCCATCATTGAACCCCACCCTTGTGCCTTAAACGAAACTTAGAAAACTGCCAGAGGAATGTGGTTTGACCTCTGCCCATATGGTAAAGTTTCTTTGTTGCTGTTGTTTTAGTTCAAATCATGAAAGCTCTGGGGGTTGCAAGGAATTTGTATGCAGAATCAACAATACTTATACAAAGAGGCAGTTTACAACTGTGAAAACTGATGTTCCTGATGGTTGTTTTATTGCTGCTATAACCTTACATCAGAAAAATGCACCATGCAGTGAAGGAGTCTGAGGAATGTTCATATAGAGGTGAAGTTCTTTACATATCTAAGTAGCATGTCCAATGATAAATATGTGATTTATTGTATTGTTTTCAATTCATAGGTTCCATAGTGCCACTTATTTTCTCTAATTCACTGAACAGAAGAAGCTCAAAGAGATCTGTCTTTAATACCCCAAAGATTTATTTTCAACCTCATTCACTTGACAATTTAAGATATAGGTTAGGAGCTGTCTATACCAGCAATAATATAAATAGATCAAAACAGGTAATGCTATTACATTCAATTTTTTCAAATGGAACCTCAATAATCAGAGGTAATAGCTTTTACTTTTAATTATGGTTAAGTTTCTAACCTGTCCTGTTGAAAAAGAAGCATTTTAATCTCATTACTTTGACTGTATAATAAGAAACTCCACATTTTCTTTTCCCTTATCTATTTATATAGCTGCCTATCTCATTCTTGACACTCTTAATAATAATACATTTGATGTTTTATAATTTTTCTAAGAGAACTGGAATGTAAAATCAGAATTCTAATGACTGCACCATCTTAGCCCTTCCCATATAAATGAGCAACTGAATTTTATTTATTTATTTATTTGTAACTCACTTCAATCTTGCCAGACCATGGACCACAAACAAATGTAAAACAAAATACTAAAGCTGCACAGCTGTGTGCAGGGATATGTGTGAGGATCTATCTATCTATCTATCTATCTATCTATCTATCTATCTATCTATCTATCTATCTATCTATCTATCTATCTATCTATCTATCTATCTATCTATCGGTGTTCTAGAGAGTCGGGCTACCACCAAGAAAGCAAATAAGGTGGTGAACATATCCAGTATACCTTTCTCTTCCTGTTTTCCCCACAACAACAACCCTGTGAGGTGAGTTGGGCTGAGGGACAGTGACCAGCCCAACGTCACTCAGCTGGATTTCATGGCTATGGTAGGACTAGAACTCACAGTCTCCTGGTTTCGAGCCTGGTGCTTTAACCACTACACCAAACTGTGTCTCTAAAAGTAATTATCCCACTTTGAATTGGGCCTAAGAATCAATATAATTTATGACAATTGCACCTCTAAACAGCATCATCCATACAACATTAAGTATCAGACCAACTTTCCCAACCTGATGACCAACATGTGTCTGCACAAATGGCTAATCCTGATTAGAAATTCTGAGCAATGTAATCCCAAATCACTCAGTTGATAAACAATTTAGCTAACCCAGGGATAGACAACCTTGGCTCTTTTATGACTCGTGGACTTCAACTCCCAGAATTCCTGAGCCAGCCATGCTGAGAGGAAAGGGAGAGGTCTCCAAGCTGAGCCATGCTGGCTCAGGAATTCTGGGAGTTGAAGTCCACAAGTCATAAAAGAGCCAAGGTGGCCTATCCCTGACTAATCCAACAGATCATCAATTTAGCTGACAAATCATGAGTTGCATCTGTCGAAAGACATCATTTGCTACAGTTACTGTTCAAAATTTTGCTAACCTTAATATCACATCACGTCTATCGTAATAAATTTAAACATTTTTCATGGTCTACTATGAAGAAGAGGAAAAATGACTGATAATACAAGACCCTTTTGCCTGAAAACAACAGGGAAAGGGGGGGCAGTTTCAAAGTCACATGGCCATGAAATCTGCCTAGATCCCTTTGTTGTGTTGTCTCAAATATTGTTTATAAATTAATACAATGTGGAAATTCAGAACTTGTAATTCATTCCAGCAAATCATCATTCACAAAATCATGGTGATGTGTCAACTCAGCTATTAACTCTTGGAGTGCAGAAGCCTCCTGGGTTAGGGCAATGCAACACATTGTCCTGTAGGAAAAGTGGTACATAAATGCAACACACAAATAAAGGCTGAATCCTAGACCATTGTGGGTATGTTAGCTCTGCAAATGCAAAGGCAGAAAACCTAAATGTCTTCCAGATGCTTTGGATTGCTGTACCCATCAGCCATGCAGTATAGGAAGTCCAAAATATCTGGAGGCAATTAAGTTGCCTGCCCTATATATTAAAAAAATCCCCTCTTATACAGTTTAAAGTAGAAAGGTTGTTAGTGTTAAAAATGTTCTTAATGTTGATTGATTGATTGATTGATTGATGTGCCACCAAATCAGCATTGGCTCTTAGCTAATAGAAGTAGAATATTCCATGAAGGTTGGTTAAATACTTTGTGGCTTAACTACAGAATTTTTAAAAGCAACTATAGCCTTTTTTTTCTACTATAATCATGTCAATTTTTAACCGACATCCTTAAATCAAATGCTTTATGGACAGTCATTTGCGCATTCTGAGCTTGTCTTTATGCATGGATGCCCCTGGGAAATGCAAGCTAATATTGTTTCTTCAGCACTCAGGTACATTAGAGGAAACAATTTCTCTCTGCCTCTCCAGGATGTGTGTTTTGGACGGCCCTCATGTCTTCTGACATGCTTTTAGCTCACAACGCTTCAGATCTGTCAGGGAGTATAACTAGAAGAAAATGTTCATAAGATTTATGATGCAGAGGCTTTAACTTCCAGACCTAATAATGGTGAACAAAGCGTTTGCTTTTTGGTAACAAAACCAGTTGATGTGCAGAAATTAAAAGAGGCTCATTTAGTCCTGCATATTTCAGTCAAGCACTTCAGTCTAATGATGATGATTCCTTAGGGTTTGATGAGAAATGGATTGTTCTGAAGCCTGTTGGGAATAAGAAAGCTTTTTGAATTGGGTCAAAGAAGAGTAGAGTGCATTGATTATTTGAAAGTAATTTTTCCTGTCTAAGCACCATTACACAGAGTGGAGCAAGGGATTTTTCTTTCGACCCGCATCCCTGCATTTGGTTGCATCCCAGACAGAAATTATATTACCTTCGCTCCTGTTTACCAGGGCAATGATCGGGGCACTGTGGGGTTCGATTAAATATGATTTGTTTTGCTCCTTGGGGTGACATGGCATCTAGTTACAGGTCACATCAATACAATATGCCCAATTTTTTTTTTCATGCGGTAGCTTGTCTCCACTTATTTTTTTTTATTTTCCAGGGGCTTTCATTGGGATTAACTGCTTAGCTTTCAGCAACCACAAGAACAGGAAATCTTAGGAAAACATCTTAACTGTACTTGTGGAACTAAATAAAAGAGGGGGATATTAAGAATCATTTGAGGAGAAGTAGCCAATATTTTAGCAGACTCATAAATAGGAGGACAGGAGGAAAAGGGGGCAGAAGGTGCCAATTTAGTCCTCAAATGAAAAGGAGCTTAGAATCTTCTGTCCAGGTTCAGGGGAAATTGAACAGTCCTTGTTCATTTGCTTCTCCTTGAGATACAATTCATTGCAGAATGACCAGAGAAGAATAAAACACTAAAACAGATTAAGACTCAACCAGGTTGTTTGGTGCAGAGACCTTCATCACTTAGAGGACTTTGTCTAACCTCAAGGGAAATGGTGATTCAACTTGTATAAGTAGCTTTCAAAAGATTTGTCTGTTAAAATTATGAAAAGAAATGTGTAACAATATATGTGCCCCTTTTTATATCTCATACACATACTGGATTTTTAGAACAGGTGGGCTGGTATCCCTCTTTCCTGAATATTAGATTAAATTCAATCTGGCATAAATCTTGCAGGGAAGACAAAGGGAGAAGAAGAAGACTGGTGAAGGCAATACATCTTTATATAAACAAGAAGCACGTTCCACTGCTTTTCTTTGCCATGGAATATTTCAGTGGCTATGTATTTGAAATAATAATTACTAACTTTGGGTCTATTATGGAGACATATGTGAAATGGATCCCACAGAATTTTGGCAATTCATTGAATGATTACCAAGATATTGTTGCCTATCATAAAACACTGGTTATTAAAAGATGAGGTTATTCCCTAAAATCTTCTCATTACAGCTTATCTACTCCCCCCCCCCATGTTGTGTGTATGTATGTGTGTGTGTGTGTATTTTCCTAATTAGGAGACCACAATGACAAAGAAAGCACTTATCTGCAAACAATCACCACCATTTTTCTTTTCTAATAATTTATAGGTTGAAGCCCAGTGATATCTTTGGAAATAAAGATGATCTCAAAGATTAATATGTTGTTGCCAACTCCCATTTCATTCAATTTTAATTAAAAGCCTCTTATAAAAATGAAATCAAGTGAATTATGAAACCTGGTGGGGCAACAAGAAGCATCTGCAGCTCCCTGCATTGCTGTTACTACTGTTTCTGGGTTGTTTATTTGTTAATTGTGTGGGGAAGAGAAGGAGCTGGACAGATAGCAGAAATGAAAATAATTACCTCTCCTAAACAGAATATGGAGCAGATGCCAGCCTAGTCAAAAAGGGAAGCTCTAGCTTGTAGGATTGGGAATTGCTTTGCTCTTTCTCAAGCCTTCCAAGGACCAGCTTGTTACTCCAAATGGGCTAGAACCAGTGGTGGGATTCAGCCAGTTCGCACTACTTCGGCAGAACCGGTAGCTATTTTTTTGTTGCCCAGGCCCAGAATGGACTTCCAGAAGCGGCATCCACACAGAGAACCAGTTGTTTGAGTCCCACCACTGGCTAGAACAGGTCTGTGACCCAGGTCAAGATGGACTGAATTCCAGAGAATCAGTTAAAAGTCAGGGCAGGATCATAGTCTTGTCTGAGATGGTGTATAGGTTCTCCTGCTTGAGTAGGGGGCTGGATTAGAAGACCTCCAAGGTCCCTTCCATCTCTATTCTATTCATGTTATAGTCAAAATCAGGCTAGAGTTCTAAAGTTGAAAAGCACCAATTCAGAAAAGTTATACTGTAGAAGGTGGAACAACATTCTTTCGCTTGTGAAGATATTTGTCTGAAAATAAGGACAGAGGCTAAGCTATAACATGTTTTCTTTCTTTTGTACATAAGTAGAGATGTGCTAACAAAGAATTCTGGACTTCTAATTCAGGTTACATAGACTTAGAATTCAAGAGAAGGTAAATTTCTAGTCAAACCACAGAATTCTTTTATGACTTTGGCCAAAGGTCTTTTTAAAGGAATTGTCCTTCTATTCTTGTTCTTTAAAATAATATGATAATATATATCTTTAACACAGCATGAAAAAGGTGCAGATCATTTTGGTTTACTAAAGTGCATAAAATGTTAAAATAATGTTTGTTTTAAGTGCAATAAAATGGTGATTTCCTAATGCCCACAATTACTTTATAAAAGAACCTGGAGCCTTTCAAAATAAAAATAAAAACCCTACCTTTTCAAAAAGAATATTTGTGTGTTTCTTGGTTACAGGTAGTCCTTGACTTACAACCACAAATTTTGAGCCCAAAATTTCTTTTGCTAAGTGAGGCTTTCGTTAAGTGAGTTTTTGCCTCATTTTATGATCTTTCTTGCCACAGTTGCTAAGTGAATCACTGCAGTTGTTAAATTAATAACACGGTTGTCAAGCAAATCTGGCTTCTCCATTGACTTTGCTTGTCAGAAGTCTCAAAGTGTGATCAAGTGACTCCAGGACCCTGCGACCGTCATAAATATGAGTCAATTGCCAAGCCTCTGAATTTTGATCATGTGATCTTGAGGATGCTGCAACAGTCATAAGTGTGAGAAATGGTCATAAGCCCCTTTTTTTCAATGCCATTGTAATTTTGAATGACTGCTAAATAAACTATTGTAAGTCAAGGACTACTGTACCTATAATCATATAATAACATATACGGTATGTTATTATAATTATTACTTAGAATAAGTATTAACATTTCAGTAATGCTTTTTACAGGTTTTTTCTGCTCTAACTACACAAATAATTTCATGTTGAAATAATAATTTCTGGGTAAAATAATAATTCCAATTTATCAGGTAGAATCTCCTGGCTGCATTTCACCAACTAGCAGTCAACAGAAAATGAAATCTCCTCAGAATAAGGGCAATACAACAGTAATACAACAAATCCACCCCAAAATAAATATATGGGTTAAAAAAGATCTCTTCCCACACTAGAATATTATAAAACAATGTCAAATATGTTTGCAGTCAAATGGAAATATTTATATAGCTCTCACCTCACAACTAGACAAATCCTGTATTGTGCCTCATAGTTGGCAACACTTTTATATAAATGCTTGCAGGTTACCCTTCAATGTTCTCTAGCACATACAAGGGTGGAGAATCTTTCCCAGTAATTATACTGGAGATATGTTCCTCTAGTCTATCCTATTCACCGTCTACTGTTCCTTCTCTCTGTTGCAATATCGGCCATGTCAACAGACCAAAATATTTCAGCTCACTGGACTGGAAAATGTTTTTTTCTGCCTTTCTGTTCTGCTCTCTTCTCCTCATTCTCCCATGCTAACAATAGAGCAGTGTTTCCCAACCTCGACTACCTTAAAATATGTGGACCTCAGTTCCCAGAATTCCTCAGACAGGATACATGCTGGATAGGGAATTCTGAGAGTTGAGGTTCACATATCTTTAAAGTTGTCAAAATTGATAAAGATTGCATTAGAAGAAAATCACATCTCACCTAGGCTTCTTCTGCATATCAACAATGGTACCTGGCCCGCTAATTGAGCAACACTGCAGAAGAGATTTACATTTCCAATGCAACTGGATTAAGGTTGTGGGCTAGGTCACCACGTTCTGTTTCATCTGTTTCAAAACATCCAAACTATTTCACACTCTTATCACATTAATTATATTCTAGATCTACAGTTCATCGGATCTTAAATCAGTCATGATTAATTTGTCACATTAATTTCAATAACACCTAAATATGACTAATTAAACTTGGATCCAACTCAGTTTCATTATCAACAACAAACTCACTAGCTCAATATTGCCTTAAGGCTTTTCCTAGCTAAACTATCTTATTTCTAGGCAAGAGAGATAGACTTGAAGGATGGCTCTCATGCATGTTTTTGTATTTGGGGCAAAGGCCAGGGCACAATATATGTTGATGTTGCATGAATCCCGTATCTTGTATAGAGGACAGATTAGAAAAAGATTAGCCCCAGCTTAGCATGGGTGCATTGCTTTGCACACTTGACTGCAATCACGGTTCTTTAGGAATAAACATGTTTAGCATTATGCTAGAAACTGATTAGTAGTGAATAATATATTCATGTGCCCTTCAAAATGGATGCAGTATGCACGTGTTTCTTTCTTATTGATTGCCTGATTGTTGTTCATAGAGATTTTAAAGAAAAATACGATAAACAGTTTAGCGTTGCAAGCTCTAGGACAGAACATTTCTCTAAGCTAATTAAGGACCTTTTAGAGGATGGTCTGTAAGAATCCTGGCCTAGACTTCTACTTCTAATTCCAATGTTTACGGCAGTGGTTCTCAACCTTTTTAATGCCGCGACCCCAACCGGTCGTAAGTCGAGGACTAAACCGGTTGTAAGTCGAGGACTAAACCGGTCGTAAGTCGAGGACTAAACCAGTCGTAAGTCGAGGACTACCCAACCGATTGTAAGTCGAGGACTTTCCCTGCCCGGGAGCGCCGCACATGCATGGTTCCGCCCCCTGCGCCGGCCGAGGCGTAGCTGGCAAGCGGCAGAGACGGAGCAGGCCGACCACCAGCTGGCCCAGCCCAAGGGAGGTAAGGCACCCGCCGGAAAAGGGGAAAAAAATGGCGGACAAAAAAAATGGCGGACAGCCTTGCTTGGCGACCCCCGTGAAATGGTCAATCGACCCCAAATGGGGTCCCGACCCACAGGTTGAGAACCACTGGTTTACGGTGAAGTACAAAAGCAATGGGGAAGAAGAAGATTAGAAAAATAAAACTTATCTGCTTGCTATATAACATTCTCCGTGAACCTAAGAGGACTCTCCTAGTTAAATGATACTTTACAGAGGAAGGTGGTAGAAAATAGTTTTATTTCAGATAAATATTGTATAAAAGGAACTAAAACTAGGCCCCATCTTTTTAGTTCTGCAATACTATTTATTTTTGCAATATTATGTTCTCCCAGTTAAACAATACCATACTGTGGGCAACTGTTGAGCAGAACATCATTAATTAAGTTCAAATTCAACTTCTGGAATAAGGTTTTTAGGAAAAGAGTTAAAAGACCAGTCAAAAGCAATAGATGATTTAAACAGATACTAGCCATAACCTCTAATGTTTAATGTTCCCCGTATAGTACAAATATTTATCTAGTGGTTAACAGTGGGGGAACAGGGAAGGGGAAGGGAAGGGGAGAAGGCATTGCAAAATATTTTTTTTCATGAAGTTTCTACCTATTTTTGTATTAGCAATTGCTTATAATTCTGCTTTGCTTTTATATCTTCATTCTTGTGTGATATCTGTTTAAATAATCTGTCAAAATTTATGCAATAAAAAGAATTGTTAACAATTTAGATTCAAATCAAACAAGGTCATATAAAGAAATGTCAAAGAGATTTTGTCTTGGGCAGGCATATATCTTTTTATATTGGTTCTTTTCACTCATCTATCTATTATAACACTTACACTTGAATTAATCAGATAAGGCTGTATAATTGAAACGTTGGTTTTTTTTTAACAATTTCAGTTTGAAAAATACTGTGGCGTCAATGACAAGCTGGTCATTTCTTTTGTCCTCAGTTTCATACAAAAGAATAATACAAAAGAAGTAAAAACTGTCTGTTCTTGGCATCAACTCATTTCCAAAGGCAACAGGAAGCT
Organism: Protobothrops mucrosquamatus; assembly: GCF_001527695.2. Lineage (NCBI taxonomy): Eukaryota > Metazoa > Chordata > Lepidosauria > Squamata > Viperidae > Protobothrops > Protobothrops mucrosquamatus. Next base: position 70,597 of record NW_015387404.1, read on the forward strand.
AAAATCATCAAAATTAACAATATCATTTTATTCAGAAGTAATAAGTAACAAAACAGAACCGTTATAAAGGGAGTAGGCTTTGGTTTTCCTCTGTTCAACTTAATTAGTGCAAAAATTCCTCCAGTCCAGGTGGAATAAAACATTGTACTTTTCTTTGGATGTGAAAGCATGATAGTGACATTGTCTCTATAATACACTTTATTTAGAAATGGAGAAACAAAGTGTTCTGAAGTAAGCAAACAGTAAAAAACAGACAGCAAAACTTCTGCTCCTGGCATCAATTTACCCGAGAAACACTGTCTGATTTGTCCCAATGTGCCATTTTAGCTTTAAGTAGCTTTAATCAAATTCTCAGTTCTTTATTTACCCTAGCTTCAGATTGCAGACTGATTGCAAACCATTTCTTTGACCCCGTTCTAGCTGGAGGATATCATTTTGCAAAGTTGGAAAGAGAAATTCTGAGCAATCTGAAAATTATGCCCACTTCTTAGGGAACATTTTCTTTTTCTCAACTTTGCATTGCTCAGTTGCACATTCACAGATAATAAGATTGCAAACTTCTCAACTGGATTTATTTTACTTTGGGGCATCAAAGCTTCTGTCAATCAAGGTACTGACTGAGGATAGCTTGAATCGATTGATTGATTATGTGCCATCAAGTACTTTTTTTGACTTCTAGAGACCACATAGATAGATTTTCTCTGTGGAGTTGGAATCAAACAGACATAAATGGTAATGAGCAATCTGGTAGCCTTTTATCAAAAACCTGTCTTCTTAATTAGCTGAATGAAGGACACCAAATTACAGAACTGATCATTTTTGTTTTGCACATGTAAAAAGCATAATTTTCCAGACACATTTTGTTGCCAGCACACATGTAAATTTCAAATGAATTTCATTTTGAGTTAGCAATAGCACTTACACTTATATACCGCTTCACAGTGCTTTACAGCCCTCTCTAAGCAGTTTACAGAGTCAGCATATTGCCCCCAACAATCTGGGTCCTCATTTTACTGACCTTGGAAGGATGGAAGGCTGAAACAACCTTGAGCAGATCAGGATCGAACTCCAGACTGAGGGCAGAATTTGCCTGAAATTCTGCCCACTAACCACTGCGCCACCACAGCTTATTTTACCTTCAGAGTTACCTTCATTATTGCTGAAGGGGCTGCTTCATGACAGTAGTTTATCCATCCACTTATGCCATCCAATTCATGTCAATGTACTGTAGTTGATTTCCATGTCTTGCCCTCCAATGCACGATGGTAACACACCGGTTGGTAGACTATTCTATGATGTGTCTATCCTACTTTATTTGCAGGGAAAAAAATAAGCTAGTTTGAAGATCAGATTCTTAGGCTAGTTAGAATTCCTCCACTGACTGGGCCTCTGTCACTTGGGTTATATCCATTTATGTCTTGTTTTGAACATGATATACAGTTCATGCCTGAATTGTCTTAAGATTAATCAGCATTACATCTTGATATCACATGTGAGAAATATTGCTCAATGCCATGGAGCTTTCAAGCATCTGTGATTACATAGGTTTTAGGTAATGGAGTATTAATGAATGCGCACACTCCATTTACAGTATTGCTTGATTGTCCTTATTATTAATATTGTCCTTATTACATGGAGTTTTTGCTTTATCTTCAGACTCTTCCCATTATGCTTTGCCACCAACAGCAGATGTTGGTATAAATCTATGGCCATACTGAAGTTGGACTGTTTGTAAATTCCTCTCTCCATTTTTAAAAAATTAGTAGTTTAGTAGCCTTGTTTCTAGACTTCAGATGAGCAAGCACCAGAGGGCAGAACAAGAAACAATGGTTGAAAACTAAACAAAGAGAGAAGCAACCTGAATTTAAGGAGAAACATCCTAACAGTAAGAACAATTAACCAGTGGAACAGCTTGCCACCAGAAATCGTGGGCGCTCCCTCACTGGAGGTTTTTAAGAAGAGACTGGACAGCCACTTGTCTGAAATGGTATAGGTTCTCCTGCTTGAGCAGGGGGCTGGACTTGAAGACCTCCAAGGTCCCTTCCACCTCTATTCTATTCTAAGCTCTCTTCAGTTTTGCTGTCCTCTAAACAAGAAATTTATATTAGCGCCTTAGAAGATTTATAGTAAGTTCTTAGTGTGGAAAATCAAAATCCTGAGAGATGAAAGAGATGAACTATGCATTACACTTTAGTGTAATGAATTTGGTTTTGGAGTTGGATTTAGTTTGATGAATTTGGAACAAATGTACATATAATGCTGAGCCAGAATTGTAAACCATGACTTGTAGGCAAAGTGATTAGGGCCTATGATATGTTAAGTCAAATGGAAAGGCTTGCATATTATGCTCAGCCAAAACCAACCAAATCACATTAGGTATGTGTGAGTCAGGGCTGTCCACAGCAAACCATGGTTTGGTTAAAATGACAAAATATATGTTGTGATACCGTGATATAAGTTCTACCTCTTATGCTTGTACAATAGGGCAAAATTATGTTGCAACATCACAATGTACATTTTATAATTTGTGTGTCATTGCCTTTTCTCTCCAGACACCCTTTATATGAATTAAGTCACTATGTTTTAATAACTTTTTGAGATTAAAAAAATTACATCCAAATAGCTTGATGTGGACCAAAAAAAATCTACAATAAACTCCAGAATGAAATTGTATTTGGGGTTTACAAAAAGAAGCTGTTGTTCTCAAAGGAAAAAAAAAATACTAGGGTAGTTTATACTGACCCATTTCAAATGCCACAAAAATCTGCAATATGTTTTTTGTTATCTTAAATCTCACGATCGGGTAATTTCCCCCTCCCCCCAAAAAAACTAATGGGAAGGTGAGTGGAGGAAATTATCTGTTTTGATAATGAAGTTATGAAATCTACAATGGCAGCATCTTCAGATGCAATATGGGGAAAAAATGTGAATACTGCAACGAGATCCCTTCTGGTTGCAGATGTAACTAGGATAATTTGAAATTACTTCCATAAGAGTAGGATGAACAAATGAATCTACAATAGCCAATTCCATCTCTTCCCTTTATTTCATCTATTCTATAAAATTTGAAATGACCAAATGAATACAGTATGTTAAGCAATGTTGTAGATTTGTAATAAACTTCTAAAGTTAGGTTTGCCAGGATGCTTGTCAATTTGTGGGTGTTGTTGAAGTGAATCTAGTTGTCACCACACCTCCCCAACAGAAAATAGCATGATTGGAAAAGAGTGGGAGGGTGAGGAGAAAGAGAAAACCTGTCCATGATATTTGATGTATCCAAGTGATTTATGACTCTTCCTTAATTTCTAGAAATAATTTTTAAAAAAGCTCCAGGGTACAGACAGTCTAAAAGCATTTGATAATAAATCCACACAAGTTCATCAGTGTTTAATACAAATTTTGCTTCAAGTGCTCTTTTTTAAAATGTATTATCACCTTTAAGTAAACGCCATGGAAGCTTGCCAAATTCTTGGCTGCTCTTTGTGGCAAATTGATGCATTTGTATCATTAAGGCATAAAATGTCTGGCTTTCATTGGATTTTGCTAACTGATTTTGAAGTTCAAACAGAAATAATTTTATGTGATTATCAATTATATTTTAACAGGATAGTATGGTATTTCTGTTTAGGCAAGCAAAATAGACCCCCTCGCCAGTCTTTTTTGTTTTTTAATATATTTTAGAACACTATTGGTTGCTGTTCAAGCCAATAATTGTGTGCTCAGAAATAAATCAATGGAATTCAATGAAATTTACTCTTAGGGAAGTAGATATGGGATAACAGCCTTAGTGTAATTTGATTTCTGTTTCCTATGTTCCTTTCTGGTATATAACTAAGCTAAAGAACCACAAGAAGTATCAAACAGGGGAACTACCTACTGCAAGGACAATTGTAACCAAATGATCAGCGTTGCCATAGCATTTTATCATATCAACATATGACAAACTTGATGGAGCATTGCATATGCAAAACACAAAGTCTCATTTGTTTCCTTCTCATTCTGTAATTCTATAACATTATGAAGTGTTTATTTAAGAATTGCATCATGAATCATGAACATAATTCAGTATGTTAATTAGTGTCAGTTCTTAAAGGTTGACGCAACTTAGATTTACCAACATGAATCAATGTTGGTTAATTTTCCACAGTGCAATGTAAGGAACTCTATATCCAGCATCTTTGAAAAGTGTTCTAGAGTATAAAAAATATTTCAGCAATTGGTAAAACTTTTGAAGGCCACATTTGATATAGACCTTTTATGGTAAGAGGACCTACAGCAGGGGTGTCAAACTCGCAATGTCACGTGACGTGTTGCGATGTATTGCGACTTTTTTGCTATTGTTGGCAATGGGGTGGGCGCAGTTTTGCTATGATGTATCTGGCCCGTGGGCTGGCAGTTTGACACCCTTGACCTACAGTATCACTCTACTAGGAGAAACTGCTGACAGATGATAAACTTTTCAGCCTGAACCAGGATTCCAGTGATGGCTCGGGATCAATTTAACAAATCTTTATTTACAGTCAAACCCATAATGGTGGCACCTGGAATTACCTGAATGTTCTGTGCCTCCAGTGTGAAAAACACAGGTGTGTGGTCTGCATACTTAGCTGGACTGGCTTTATAAGAAGACAGTAGAAAAGAAATTGAGGAAAAGGCAGTTCAGCCTCTTTGCCAATGAAAACAAGACAGGGAGTACGTTGGGCAGCAGCAGGGGATAACTCATAATAAGATAATTGGGAAATAGATTTTAAAAAACTCTCTAAGCCAGGCCTGGATGTGGTTTGTTGGTCTTGATCGTTCTTTTTCTGAACTTGATGGACTGTCGGAGTAAAACCGAAGTGCAATCCCGCTGCTAGAGATGATGCTGTGGAAGAAATGATATCAAGCTTTGGACCAGCAGAGTGAGATAAAGCATGACTCAAGAGAACACACTGCCTGAAAAGGCAGATAGTGACAAATATCAGTTGACTGGTAGTGAATAACTACCGTATGTTGTGGGATTTGCATTTGGGAAGGGAAAAAAATGGAATAAATATTTGGTGCTATTAGGAAGCTAAAACAACAGCTAGAATAGCAAGACATGCATAAAGTAGAAGACATATTGGGTAGAGGAAAGGGGAACAACATCATAAGAGCTGGAAGCAGACTTGTAGGCCAGTGAGTTGGACCTTTAGGTCAAGAATAATTCCAGTGACAAAGCTATAACCACCTCTCTCCTCCTCCTCCTGTGAGGATAATTACTCCTTAATTATCCTCCTGTAAGGATAATTAATATTCAGCTGAAATCTGACTTACTAAACTTTATCCCAGATATCCCATATTCCATGATGTCCAAGAATGGATGACCGTCACCTTTCATCCATCAGCCATACAAGAACTTTAAAAAGTGGTTATCTGCCCCTCTGTTCTGCTCCCATTAAGACATAGCACACCCAGATCATTCACTGGAATATCTTTTATTTAATCCTTTGATCACTTACATCATTATTTTCTGAAACCCATACAATTTATCTGAAACTTTCTTAAAATGTGAAGAATGGAAATCTTCATGACCTGAAAGCTATTTTTCTATGGATGCAACCAAAAATTACATTTACCTTTTTTGCAACCATATTACACATCGTGAGTACAATTTCTCAGGCTGGCAGATGTTCCATGTTTTTCTTGTGATAATTATAGCATTTGTGAGGGGAGGGGGGTGGAAGAGGGGATAAGGTGATACTGAATCTTATTTGAATCTAGTCCTTAGGCTAATTTGGTGCTGCCTGAAACTTCATGATAATTCAGGGCTTCTGATGGGATAATCATGGTTAGTTCTGCTTTGGAGCTATCAGACACAAAGTCCTCTGAGATAGCTTGAACTTATACCAATTTTGTAGATATCTGAGGAATACTGATCCAGGGATAAAAAAAACAAGAGAAGGACATTATTGTTGTTTGAGATTGCTGGAATGCCTCATAATGGTTTCTATTTCATTTTGATTTTAGAATTTATTAACTGCTTAGGTAATCATTCCTTTGCAATCTGAGAAATTAAGAATGACAGACCTTTGAAAACTAAACCCTTTCCTGGAATTACAAAGAGTTTCAAATTCAGATTTCGTTTCAAGCAATACCCATGTTGCAATCTTTACGGTCAGCTGCTCTTTGCTTCACAATCTCTTATCCTCTGAATATTCTGATACAGTCACACTGTACACTGGTGTGGGGAAGTCAGCCCCCCAGAGAAGGAAATATTAAAAGGGCAGAAAAATATATTTCCTCAAAGGATCTTAAAGAGGCAGAAAAGCATGTCCAGTTTTTCTTAATAGCCCCAAGTCTCCCTCCCCTAAGCAGAAACCAGCTCTGTAGAAATGCAGATATAAACCATTCAGGAAGGTTGAAGCTAGAAGATTAAGAAGACAAAGACACCTAAAATCTACATACCCCACCCAAACTCTAAGACAGGATATAATAGGATTAACCCACAGATGCCAAAGGGGCACACTCAGACTCGGGTCAAAACACATGACACAGCAAATACAAAGCCTCAAACAGGAACAGGAAACAACCTCAAGAGCCCCAGAGGGTATAAAAATCCACTCCCTACATGTGCTCTCTCTCTCTCTCTGTTTCTTCCAGAGCCATCTTTCTGTCTGGCTCTCCTCTTCAATAAACTGCAGCCTTCTTTCTAAAGCAGTCGCCATGTTGTTTATTCCCAGCTTGGACTGAACCATGATGAAGACTTTTCCTTCAACACTGGTTAACTGGCTGACATGCATCAATGGAGAGGAGGAAACTAGATGTCTTTGGGGAACTCTCTTGTTTTTAATGACTTTACAAAGGGATACTTACACAAGATTTTGCATGGGAATAATCTGGGAAACATGTAGGAACCTGGCTGAGTCAAATGCCATGAGTTCGCAAAGCCTGTCCTGTTGCCTTGTTTGAATAAAACACCTTCCAAGATCATGTTATGGTCCTGGCTCTTCACCCAGAATACATGTCTGTTTCCCCAGACACGTGCAGCCCAACTTGGCTTTCAATATGCTGCAGTTCCAGCTAAGTGTGATGGCTCTGTTCCCTGTTGTGGTCACACAGAGTAAAGTACAGTGTGTTCTGAAAAGGAGATGTTGCTGCTGAGGCTAGGGCTTAAGGCATGTTCTGAGTTTTATATGAAAGGTTGCTCTTGTGCCAATCCACGAGAATGAGATACCAAATAGTAACAACTGGGATAATATATCAATGGGCAGTTGATATCATTTTGTCAGATGGAATGTCTTTTCTTTTTTCTTTTTTTGCAAGCAAGGCCTGTGGTCCATGAATTTTCATTGTTAGCATTTTCTTCTTTTTTGTGGGTATGTGTGTTCTCCTATTTTCCAATAAACTATCTTTACTATGCTTACTGTATTGGGTGCTGATCTATAGTCCTCCTAAATCATGGGTAGGCAACCTTGGCTCTTTTATGACTTGTGGACTTCAATACCCAGAATTCCTGAACCAGCCATGCTGACTCCGGAATTCTGGGAGTTGAAGTCCACAAGTCATAAAAGAGCCAAGGTTGCCTACCCCTGTCCTAAATGTATCACTAGTGCAATCTTCCCCAACCAGTGCTCTGGGGTTGGACCAATTCCCAAAATTTTAAAGCAGCCAGTTTTAACAAAGGCTTCTAGTGTAACACAGATTTCCAGACAACTGATGTGCACATAGGCCTGATAGAATCGATGTCCTGTAAAGTTTAATTCAGAAGCAAGAACTGCCTCTTTTAAATACTACTATATAGCATGGCCTCTTACACAAATGTTGGATAGTTGCTCAAAAAAACCCATCTTTTTTCTGAGTTTACACTTGTGGTTGTTTAAAACATTTAATGCTATTCCCTACAGTTTTCAAGATCAGTTCTATAATCCCTGAAGGTGATGACATGTAGAGAAAAGGCTTGACTCACTTTTACATCCCATATTCATTTCTAAATAGACAGTTCTTTATGATTCTCCTTGCACTGATGAATTAAATGGATTCTTCCATTTGCAATTTTGATGCTTGTACGATATATATAGTAGATAAAGATTACCATCAAAAACCTGAGAAATCTTTCTGTTGCAAGGCCATAAAAACATCAAGTTTGTCAGGTTGATATGAAGTTTCCTACTTCGTAAAACAAATATTTTTCCAGACTCAAAGCTTTATGAAACTCCAATTCACAGCTATTGATACTTGCCTCTATTGGAAAAGAGTGAAAATCATGAACAGCATTTGTCACTGAACAATCTTTCCGAAACCCAAGTTCTCTCGGACTAATCTGTCAAACTATTTGCCTTTTAAAGAACTATGTACACTGGATTTCTAAGGGAAATGAAACTAAGACTAAGTTAAAGAAAGAAAATGAATGAGGAGCTTAACATAACCATTAGAAAGAAGAGTCTTGGTAAACAGTCCAGAAATGCTGGGCTGAATGGAAAATTTACCATGAGCTCACTTCACCAAAAGGGATAATATTCTGGGAAGCTTTTTTCTGGGGTGTGGAAGAAGATTTGCTGACAGCCTTCCAAGGCTCTGCTGGTGACAGAGGGTGGGAAGAAAAAGGAATGGCCACACCTCTAGAAAAAACACAGCAGAGGAGAGGCACAACAAGAGTATTTGAAATGTGGGCTACTTTTATTATTTATAGGCCTTTAGAGAGAAAAAATGTGAGAAAGAAATGTTAAGCAGTTTGCTTATTCAGTGCCCTTAAAACCATTTAAAAATCTATGACAAGATAGGGATGGGCTTCTGGCTTTACGCCAGACAAAAAAAACTTGCCTCCCATTTTGCTACTTGAGTGTGAATTCTTGACAAGCTGAGGTCCAGATATGGACGTTTGGCTACATTTAGTCAAAACAAAAACCAGTATTGTGTGAAGGGTTTAAGAGAGGGCATGAGTTTAAGAGAGGGCATGATGCCTTCACTTTGAGATCCATGGCCTGCCTTCAGGGTCTTTATGTGAAGCCAAGAATTATTTCCCCTCAGGACCTTTTGGCAGAGCGAGATAAATTTTGAAATTCAAGACTATAATACAATAACTTGAGTTTTTGCTTCCTATGCTCTAGAATGTAAAAGGAGTTGTGATCAAATTGAAGCCATTCTCCATCATCTGCTGGTGATATTCCACGTTTCAGATGAGTTGTAGTATTCACTCAAGATGTCACAATCCGTTATGTATTTCTGACCAAGTGGATCCATGATCTATCAACAAACTGGAAAGGAAAACCGACTCTCTGGAGCTCAGAATCAACAGAGATGATACCGATTCCTTGCTATAGCAGAATCCCCATGGATATATGGCAAGGATATCATAGCCTGAGTTCATCTCTGACTCATGTTACTGCAGCCAGTTTTATTATTTCCAGAATTAATTTGAATTGTGTCACCTGCTCAATTGAAACCTTGGGTAAGTTTAATAGTTTGTCATGTGTCAGGTGCAAATAACTGGGAGCATTTGTGGCTCAAAACATAGAAATTATTATAGCTGCCTATACACAAGAATCTAGTCAATTAATACTCAAACCAAAATTGGTGCTAAATAAGGGTCAACAGAATTCATAAGGAGCTGACTTGGGTCTCTTGTGGCAATTCAAGGACTCTAAACTGATGACATGTTTAAGTCCTCCTTCCAGCTCAGCCTGCTCATTTCCTACATCATATTATACCTCTCTATTCTTAAACGGAGGATTCTTTACGCATTTTCAACAAAATACTCATTGCCTGGGAGAAAAGCCATTTTTGTTCTTTAAAAGGAGATGAAACTTAATTGCAAAATGGTCAGTGGGAAACGATATGGCTGATCAGAGCAACTGCTTCTAACTATGCTATAGCATTATAGAAATACATTTCTTTGTGTATTTTGGCTCTTTAGAACTCTATTGAAAAGATATTTACAAGTGAAGGACAAACATTCAAAAATCAAATAGAAGGTGGAACAGTGGAATGGGCGTGGCAATATTCTACCCTTTAACAGTTATCACCCTGAATATTTGTTTGGGCTTGTCTCTTTGTCTCCCTGTGGCAAAAATTAACACCAGTTGACAGAGCTGCTCTGGTGTATCCTAAGCTTGAGTCTGGACTTCCCTTCAACTTGATGATTCCTTCAGAGGGAAAAGGTTTTGTTAATGAGCATATCATTGTTAACGAACACTGAACAGAATCCAGTTCAATTGTGTATTCCCATCTCATTGTATCCTGGATCTCAAAGCAAGATTGTTCATTTTTCTATTTTCTCTTTTGCCACACTGTTGGCTAGAATGTTGTTGAGCCTGGACTGGGACAAACACTCTCAAAATAGCAGAAGGGGAGATTGGTATGCTAGAATATCTGCAGCCTCAGTCCTTCTGGAAACTTAAGCAGAGGTTGTTTTCTTGATTCCTTTGAAAAGAAGCAAAATTGTATTAATTAAGCTAGATTCTCCATATTTAAAATGTCTTTTTAGTGTGATTAATCAGTTCCATATATTCATGAGAGAAAGAGCACATACCTGTTGGACAGCCCTAGCTTTGCTTTCCCAGACCTAGCAATTAGTAACCTAGCCCAGTTGCAAACATTTTTATATTGTGCCAGCCACATACCTCTCAAGTTCCAGACAGACATGGGTGGATACTGGGGGGACGGGACGGGAATGGGGGGAGGGGAATGCCCCAAACTATGTACGGACAATGGGTTTGGCTGAAAACTGAAAACTTGTTTGAACAGTATTTTCAAGTCCTCTCCTTTGAGTGTTTTTTTTCTTTTCAAGAACAAGCTACCCCTTTCATTTGTAACAGCAAACATTCAAAACAGGCATCTCAGAATATGAATGGAATGGAAAAACTTGCATGTACCAAGTTCAACTTCTACACTCTGTTGAGGACTGCATTCCCTCAGGGAGAATCTGCTGAGAGCTGCAAGGGAGATGGAACTGAAAGAAGTCCTGGGTGGGGCCACAGAAAAAGTGAGTGGGGCCATCCATTCTTTAATTCTTTTCCCCCTGCCTTTTTTTTTCTTTTCTCCAAGCAAGAGTCAACAGCAGGGGTCTTCAAACTTGGCCCTTTTATGACTTGTGGACTTCAACTCCCAGAATTCCTCAGCCAGCATGCCTGGCTGAGGAATTCTGGGAGTTGAAGTCCACAAGTCATAAAAAGGCCAAGTTTGAAGACCCCTGGTCAACAGCATGGGTGGGCAACTATATCAACTTTATGACCTATGGCTGGCTCAGGAATTCTTGGAGTTGAAGTCCACAGGTCATAAAGTTGTCATAGTTACCTACCTCTGGACTACAGGCAGTGATAGATAGTCTTTACCAAGGATCTCAACTAAGATTTGAAATTAATCTAAGGACAACATCAATTTCTGTCCTTGAGCAAAGCTTGCCATTGTATAGTATAACCCATGTCTTTCTCCTGCTTTTCTTCCTTTACTCTCTTCTCTTCCAGTTTGCTAACTTCCATATCTCTTGTCCTTCAAAACTGATCATTAGGGAGCAACTAGGTACAGATGGGAAGGGAAATAGGCAATACAGAGAAATAAATGCAATACAACAGGTGTGTAGCTGAGAAGTTACCTTTAAGCACTGAAAGTAAGGTCTACCATCCTGAACTGGACCAAAGAGTCGTAAGTGTCTCACTTGAAATGGCCATCTAAGTATCTTTGGAACATTTTAAAAAATGTGTATTTTTTTCATTTGATATGGAACCTACCCAAATGGATACGTACAGATAATCCTTGACGTACAACCATTTGTTTAGTGGCCGTTCAAACAGCACTGGAAAAAGTGGCTTATGATTGTTTTTTTTACACTTACGACCACTGCAGCATCCCTACGGTCATGTGATCAAAATTCAGATGCTTGTCACCTTGCATATATTTATGATGGTTGCAGTGCCCCGGGTCAGGTGATCCCCTTTTGCGACGTTCTAACAAGCAAATTCACTGGGGAAAACAGATTCACTTAACAACTGTGTTAGTAATTTAACAACTGCAGTCAACAACAACAACAAGAAAGGTCATAAAATGAAGCAAAACTCTCTAAACAACTGCTTTGCCTAGCAACAAAATTTTGGTGTTCAAGTTGAGGACTACCTGCATTGGAGAAGCACTGTACTGAGTGTTCCAGGCAGCAACCTTCTCTTGTTTGACTGTGAAAATACACTTCACTCTTAATACATTGAGATCCTTTCACATATTATAAAACTTTTTATCTTCCTTATTCTTTTGAAGGGTTAAAGGAAAGAAAAAGAGGAAGGCTGAGTTGGAACAAAGAAAAACTGCAGACACCTGTGCTGCTTTCTTCCCCTCCCATCTGAGCCTTTTCCCCAATGTCAGCATGGCAGAGTTGCCAATAAAGCCGCAACCTTGAAACAGGGGTGGGGGTGGGTGGGAGGAGAACGGGAGACTTGCCAATATTTTTTCTAAGCAGCCTGCTCTTCCACCAACTGATCCAAAGAGACAGTTGATTTGATTAGGACTCCTGAGTCCTCTATACATTTATTTAATTAGCACGCTGATTAGACCCAGAATCAAATTGACAACCAGTGCAGCTTTTGAGCAGAGGGGTAACATGGGCCATTCTAGGATTGCCCATAACTGCCCAGGCTACTGCATTTTGCACTAGCTGAAGTTTATGAATACTCTTCAAGGACAGACCCATGTACAGCAGATTGCAGTAATCCACTCAGGAGCTGACTAGGCCAGCATCTGGGGCTGCTGACTCAGAGGAGCATCTGGGGATAATAAGACAGAGAACTATGAAAGTGGAAATCAATATCCATTATATAAGTACCAAAATGTTCTGTTTTAGTGTGTGTTCTGAAACTTTAGCAACTGAACCTTATCCAGTCTTAATAGTTTCTGTCTTTATATATGAGTCAAAATATGCTGTGTCCAATCTCTTGGAATTATTAATTTTATTAATATGTCCATCTCTTGGAATTATTAGTTTAAAAGTAATGTTTATGATAGATCAGCCCTTGGTCTTAGGCTGAGAATCCAGAAAACTGTTTGCAAGGCTGGTCATCACAAGTCTGTCGTTAACAAAGACCAATACTCTTCCTTCTAAACTCACTGCTTTTAGTATGTATTTAGTGTGGAAGTTTACAACTGCTGCCCTTAAAGAATCTTAATAAGGATGGTGGGCTGGGCTTATCTCCTACAGAATGTGCACACAATATACTGGAAAGCTATGTGTGCTGTGTGTTTACAGTGTGCAAAAAGGGATCTCAAACTCAAAAATACAAATCAGATGTTTAGATTGGGGGCGGGGAAGAGAAAGAGCAGCATATGTTACCAAGGGTTGTGAAACAGCCCAAGGGAAGCAAATAAGTAAAAACAGCTTTGTTGCATAGTAACATCTGCAGCAAAACAAGTTACAGCCTGGTTGGCATCCGACAGGACAAGTTTCATTCTTGGCTGAAGAAAGAAAGTTGGCGATAGATTTTAGAGAGCCAAGCAACTTCTTTATATCTTTCAGATAATCTTATATGATTATTTTATATCTGTGTTTTATACTGATTTATTTTCCAGTTCAGATTATGAAGGGTGCTGTCTTTAAAATAGCAAACTGGGTTTTGCTTGTTTGCTTTTTTCTTTTTATTCAGATCTGTTCTAAACTTCATAGAGAATTGTCATAATTTGTTGGAGTTGTTCAGCATGGGACCTTCCAGGTGTTGCTAGGTCCTAGCTTCCATCAGATTCATCCAGTAGTGCAAATGATTTGGAAGCTAAGGTCAACCTTACCAAGGGGTTCACGTAGCTAATGTTTTCCCCCAAATGAAGCTTGCACAATCTAAAGAGATAAGAAACTCACCTTCCGACAATGATCTGTAGCAGTGATGGTGAACCTTTTGGAGACTGAGTGCCCAAACTGCAACCCAAAACCCACTTATGCATCGTCGAGTGCCGGGTGGGTGTGGCCCATTGGGTGGGCGTGGCCCATTGAGTGGGCGTGGCTGTGGTGGTAATGGCAGACTGGGTGGGACTAAAATGTTCAATCAATCAATTCCAACTTTGCAAGATCTTTTTTTTCCCGTGAGAAGTTGAAATTGACTGATTGAACCTTTTTTTTTTTTTTGCACACGGTGGCGGAGGCCTAAAGCAAAAAGGTTTTATAAAACCCAGCTGAAGCCCTAGGACTGGGGCGACGGCACGCGTGCCCACAGAGAGGGCTCTTAGTGCCACCTCTGGCACCCATGCCATAGGTTCGCCACCACTGATCTATAGTATGTTTCTCAACCTTGGCCAACTTGAAGATGCCTGGATTACAACTCCCAGAATTCCTAATAAGAATTCTGGGAGTTGAAGTTCACACATCTTCAAGTTGCCCAAGGTTGAAAAATACTGGTCTATTTCTTTCTTCTCTCTCTCTCTTCTTGACTGTTATTTTTTTCTTTAGCAAAACTTTTTCCTGTTAAATACCCATATGCAGTGCCAGTATGAGATGAAAATCTCTATATTCTTAGGTTGTTAGAGCAGGCAGTTGTGTTATATAATCTTGGGGGCCAGGGGCATTCCTATATTTATCAAATTTATACCAATCATAATTAAAACAGATTCCTGCCTGTTTGGGCACGTGTAACATACACTTTGTGCATAATTCTTTTATGTGATCTTATTAGATCTTACAAAGAGCTGCTTTTTGTAAGGAGTGATTGGGGCAATTATGCTTCCTCAAGATTTCTAGAATGATACTAAACACTACATTTAAACAAGCACCCTTTTATAACAATTCTAGTCTGCAATAATAGTAACAGATAATACTTGCAATGAACATGATACAATGATTAAAAATATTGGTAATATAAAAATACTTCCTTTTTAGAGGGATGGGGGAGGGGGAATGCCTTTTCAGGTGTTTGTATTTATTTTTGTCTCATCTATATAACCAGATCATGATTGTAATCATACATTACAATTAAAAACAGTTAGTCTGTATGAAGTAATTCATTCTTAGATACCTTTACGCTCTAATTGTGCAGCAAAATGTGATTGAATATGCAATGTAACTCTTATATTTGTTATATAACCTAGATGGTTAGGATAGTAAACTACTTTCAGAAGCATAGGATGAATTTTTGCTTTGTTAAAGCTGATGTAGCAACAAGATATTAAGAAAACAATAACTGGGTGAAAGAGACACTTATGGGTGCAGCAGATCTTCTCAAGTGTGGAAATAAATATGAAGCTTCCTGAGCACGTCTCAAATCATTGGTCCATGAAGTCAAATATTTTCATTGCAATTGTCAGTGCCTTTCTTTGCAATGAATTCCATCTAAGCCCTACCGGGAAATACGGAAGCAATAAGCCACGAGACTGCAGTAGGCAAAAATATACTCTTCTCCTGAACTCAGTCCTCTACAATGAGATAAAAAGCTAAGGCAATCTTATTTGGAAGGGAGGGGTTGAGAGGAGTAAATTGCACAATTGATTCCAGCTAGAAAGCAAAGTGTTATCTCACAAATCCAGATATCAAGGTAATGTCTTCTGCCCTTGGAGCTGTCCATGGTCTGCAAGGTCCTAGCTCTGATTCAGTGTCCACTACCTGCTGTCTTCCTGTAATCCATTTTTAGAAATCTGTTACGCCCATCTATTCATTCGGATCCAATCCAGACTCCAAATATATTGTCTACACCTGTGTATCTAAAAAAAAACAAAAATGACACATATCAACACATTATGCTGCTGCTGCTGCCCAAAATGATGGTTTTGTTGCAAGGAGAGGATTAAAAAAGTAAATCAAGTGAGGAACTAAATCAAGATAAAGAAACATAGATGATTGTGGGATCTCTTTAAATCAGAGAGATCTATTTTATGGGGTGAATCAGTGATTCAG
>NW_015387404.1:86528-89027 GCF_001527695.2 Protobothrops mucrosquamatus
GAGAGAGAGAGAGAGAGAGAGAGAGAGAGAGAGAGAGAGAGAGAGAGAGAGAGAGAGAGAGAGAGAGAGAGAGAGAGAGGAGGGAGGGCTGAGGTAGGCTTCACCCAATAGCATATCTGCCAAACAGGACAGTGTGAGAATGGTAGTGATGGCTTGCAATCCCCATTTAAAAGGGCTAGAGAGATGTATCCACCTGAAAATTTGAAAAGTTGTCAGAAACATAAAATATACTGGACTATGTGGATTTAGTGTAACTTATTCAACTGTCTCCTATCCTGGTTAGATATAATTTCTGTAAATGAAGCACATGATGGTACATAGCTAGAGCACTCTCCAGATGAAAAACCTCCTAAGACTAGTCTTATGTTAAACAGCTACCACAGGAGTTACCTGAAAAACATCTGAATGGTCCATTTGAGCCATCATGTAGCTGCCTCCAAGAGAAAAGATATAATCAGGATGTGAAGTCCTAGGAAGATGTCTTCCTCTGAATCAAGGTGTTACAAGGTTCTTCAGATTGTGGAACCTATCAGTTAAAAAAAGAATCCTAGACTATAGGACTAGTGACATAGTCTATAAACAATAACTAATAGCTGAAAGTCTCCTCAAAAATGAACTTCCTGGCAGTTATCTAAGTCTGTTTTATTTCAACTAGCAACTAACCCTTTCTGACTCTACTCTACTAGAGAATTAGAAATTGAAGTTAATTCATTCATTTTACTTGGGAATGATCTCATTTATCTGATTCTTAAAGGAGAAAAGGTCTATCCTCTATGTCAGGAGTAGGCAACCTTGGCTCTTTTATGACTCGTGGACTTCAACTCCCAGAATTAGTATCCGTTAGTTATGAAAAGATGGAGGCCTATAAAACCAAGGCGTAGAAAATCTGGCTAGACATTTTATGCAACCTATTAGGATCAGCTTTTTGGTTCCCAGAATGGATAAGGCTCAACTGTTTGGGAGTGGGGTGGTGGAATAAGGTGAAATTGGTATCTTAAGCCCTTGCACTCTTTTCCCTCCTTAAAATCCTTGACTATCTTCCCTCCAAAGGGTCTGGCTATCATCCCTCAACACATCACAGAGACTCTGATGTGGCTTTCAATCCACTGTAAGATTCCCACTCTTGCTCTAATACAGAAAGGGAGGCAGAAACCTGGCAGCTTGCTCTGTTTTGCGGGATGGCATTGAAAATGCCCCTATTGTTACATCAGGCATAAAATAGTTTTCTAGACTGATAAGCAAACAGATTATCCGTTTTGCTGCCAGGTAAAGGCTGCCAAGAGAAACTTTCTCACCATTCTTATTTTGAAGTTGAAATTACAGTTCGCTTAATATCCCTCCCTCCCACTCTCCCTGTCCTCCGTTTTCTAGGACCGAGATCTTCCCTCCTTGTTTTGGCTCATAGTGTTTGGGAAACACAAGACAAGTTTTTTTTTTTTTTTTAAAAAAAGCATGATCTGAGACAAAGCAAGGAATAATTCCAGAACATACAGCAGAAGATCCAGCCTGATAAAACAGAGGGCTGCTAACTGAGCAGATGCTGGATATTTAATTGTGTGGCTTTGCTGCTGAGATGCAAACTTTGTGCAATGAATTCAAAGTCTCCCTCGTCATCACATCCTGAGAGGAGAAAGTAGTGCTGCCAACACAATGATCAAAATAACAAACTTCATGTGAGTTCTCATTCAAGAAGCCAGCAATTTTGCCAGTTTGGCAAGGAAGAGGCTTTCACTATCAGTGCTGATTTCCAAGGTGATAACTGGGAAACAAACCAGTGTCAAATTCTTTGCAAAACTGAGAATGTTTCTTGGTATTTTTCAGGATTGTAAAAGTACTCTGCTATGCAGAGATCAAAGTTTAAGTGAACCTATGCAGTTTACGAGGCATACTATATAACACAAGGCAATCTGGTTTAAAAGCATTCAGATAAAAAAAAATGGATGAATCCTCCCTTCCCCATATATATAAAATTAACAAATGTGGAATCTGCAGGAACTGACCACGTTAATTCTGGATTAATTTGCCCACTGTCCAGGTCTCATTTCACTTTCTGTGTAGAAGAGCTCAGAGACAGGGTGAAGTGAACAGACAATTCAGGCAAATCAGGAATTCTTTCATCATGCAGGGGATTTGTGCACATAGGTCAGGCATCACATTTTGAATTCTTCAGAATTTTGCTTTTGCACAAGAAAACTGTGCAAAGCTCTTAGCTATATGGCTATATGGCTCTCAGCTTAACGGAGCTCCAAATGAAGTCCAGGCCAGATAAGTACAATTTGAGAAAATGTGAAGGGGAGGAATGTGAAGGGGAGGAGAGGGCCCTTCTCCAAAATGGAGGCAGAAACAGGATAATTTGGTTCAATTTAGTTTCAGGGCATAAATGTACCTAACAATTGCCTCTTTTGCCATATAATAATAATAATAATAATAATAATAATAATAATAATAATAATAATAATAATAATAATAATAATAATAATAATAATAATAATAATAATA
>NW_015387404.1:89092-126868 GCF_001527695.2 Protobothrops mucrosquamatus
TAAACTAGACATACCCAATTCCAGCAGCCGTTCCTTATATGCTTTAGCCTCCAGTCCCCTAATCATCTTTGTTGCTCTTCTCTGTACTCTTTCCAAAGTCTCAACATCTTTTTTACATCGTGGTGACCAAAACTGGATGCAGTATTCCAAGTGTGGCCTTACCAAGGCATTGTAAAGTGGTATTAACACTTCACGTGATATTAAAATTTACAAATTGGCAATAACTTTGGGAAGGCCTGTGGGAACCACACCTTGTTCAGAAGTTTCTGCTGGCAGGTATTGAGCAGCACTGCTACATTTCATTGTTCATTCACACTAAGCTACTGTAGTTACCTGAAGAATTTCAGTGTAACTTGACATCCAAACATACCGGTAGGCTAAGTATAAATAACTGCTACTCTGTGGATTTGGTTCTCTGGGTTCCCCAAATTGCCAGTTTCTACAACATGCTAAGTGCCCCACAACACTGAGTCAAAGTTTACATTGGTCAAGATCATGCAAATTTATCCAGGGTGATTTTAACTCAGGGATGTCAAACTGCCGGCCCACGGGCCAGTTTCATCATACTGAAGCCGCGCCTACCCAATTGCCGGCAATGGCAAAACCGGCCCGATACGTTGTGCGACGTCACGTGACGTCGCGAGTTTGACACCCCTGCTTTAACTGACGTAGTGATTAATCTTGTGTGAATTTTACTACTTGAAGGGTTTTTTTTGAACTGCAGGAAAGCCAGGGTAGTTTCTAACAGAGTTACTTGATAAGATAAGACAAGACAAGACAAGACAAAACAAGACAAGACAAGACAAGACAAGACAAGATAACCTTTATTGTCATTTTTATACTGTGGGCACGATGGCGCACATCAAAAATGAAATTTAGTTGCCCGCTCTCAAAGTGAAACACTTACATGACACACACCTAAACATACTATGAACAACATATGTATAGACCCACATCCCTACATATACGTAGCAAATAAATATTAAATATTGTCCATCTTGAATATATAACGGAAGGAGGAAGCTTGAGAGTTTGCAAGGTTAATGCTGTATGGAATGAAACTGGCTGAATCTGGATGTTCTGCTACGGATACCACGAAGCCTCCTCCCAGAAGGTAACAAGGAAAACAGGTCATGAAGAGGATGTGTAGTGTCCCAGATACTCTTACAGACCCTGCTCAAGCAGTGCTTCTGTGCTATGTCCTGGATGGGAGGGAGGGAACTGCCAATGATCTTTTCGGCCATTCTCACCACTCTCTGCACCGCCTTCCTGTCTGAAGCAGTGATGCCTCCAAACCAGACTGTGATGCTGTATGACAGGATGTTCTCGATTGTCCCCCTGTAGAAAGTGGTCAGGACAGGGGAAGGAAGATGTGCTTTTCTCATGCGGCACAAAAAATGCAGGTGCTGCTGTGCCCACTTCACCAGTTTCTCACTGTTGAGCGACCAAGTCAGCCTACTCGTTAGCTGCACACCCAGGAATTTGATGCTGGTAACCGTCTCCACAGGTGAATCATTTATGTACAGAGAAGATGGCTGGGATATAATTGGAATGAATGAATGAACGAATAAATGAATGAATGAATGAATGAACAAATGAATGCATGAATGAACAATGCATGAAAGTCTTCATCTGAAAGTTCTAATGGTCCTTATGGGTTAACGAATTAGGAGAAACAAATAGTACATCTGATGCAAACTCACTATAAGGATCCATCTCTTCTCAAACCACGTATGATGTAAATTGGCCTTTAGAACAGTCTTACAATTTTTTTAAAAAACATAAACTAATAATTGGGCCACAGCCCAACCCAGCACTATAACACAAATGACAACTCTTTTTAATGGCAGTGTAAAGGAAGTCACAATCTCCTATTCTTCAGCCTGCCTGTGCTCTCAGGCTGTCAAATTTAGCTGTCCAGAGTTACGCTGACTCAGTAGATAAAGCTAAAGGTTGGCATTTTTCAAAAATCTTTTCAAGCCACTCTGCCAAAAACACAATTTGGCACACCTAGTTAATTAGTTTGAGCTTTTCCTGTGGCATGTCATAATATCCTTGGGGAGGCTTTGCAAAAGTGAAAGAGAATGGCTCTTAGTACAAGATCCAGTAGTTTAGGGCAGTATTCTCTCTCTCTCTCTCTCTCTCTCTCTCTCTCTCTCTCTCTCTCTCTCTCTCTCAATATTTTAATTAGCATTTTATTTTTAATTGTTTTCCTATTTCATGTTTTACTTTATTTTTTGAAGTTTGCATTAGTTTCAGGACAGTATTCTCAGCTTAAGAAAATACTACTTAAAACAACTTTGTTATTTTACACAGAAGTATAATTCAACAGGACCCTAATTATAGTAATTACTATAGGAGTTAAATCTTCAAAGTTAAAAGAAAGAGATTTATTACACACTATATACATACACACACATACACACGAATCAAGTGAACTCTTTTCCATTATAGCTCAGGCCCTATTAGCATTTCAAGACACCCCAAGTGGTAAAAGAGGAAATAAAGAAGTGATCCGTTTGTTTATATATTCCTTTATTTTCTATTTCTCTGATCTTTCCTCCTTTTCTGTGTGCGTATGTATCTATGTATGTATTTACTTACCTACCTACCCACCTACCTTCTGAGCAGGTAAAGGGGTTTCTATCTGTCCCTTTCTTCACCTCCTGAAGGTACAGGCTGTTTTGCTACATAGCTATGTCACAGATTCTAGGAGTTTCATTACACGAAATCAATCAATTTCTCTCACAGGATATTCAGATGCATATAAATTAATCTCAGTTCTATACTTGGAAAAAAAAAAAGCCCTCTTTAGCCTTTTAAAGAATAGCCTGCCTGTTCCTGAAAATATGCCAGCCTGACTTTATTACATGTTCCATCAATGGTAGAGATATTATGTTCTGGGTAAGGAGAAAGCCATATTGAAAACTTCAGCCAGGTGTGGCTTCAATAACTTTTCCAGGTATTCCAGCATGTAGGCAACTCCTGTTTATTTTAGAATGCTTCACAGTGTAAACACTAAGCCAATTCTTTCCCTGCTATGACCTGCTTCTTCCTTTCTTCTTGATTTTATTATATAAGGGAAAAGTCGAGGTGCCCAGGGAGCCTGTAAAATCAATGCACAGGTCTGATGGAAATCTCAAAGCAATTAATAAATGGTCCTTCACTGATCATAGAGAAAGGTTCTAATGTACTATTGTTATTACGCTGTTGTTGTTGTGAAGATGGTGGTGATGGTGTGTGAAAGCTAATTCCCTTGGATAAATGTTAATATAAATTCCTCATTTGAATATATGTACACCCAGTTTTCACTGAGGCACTTGGGATGTTGTTTTTATTGTTTTACAGATTTTTCTTGACTTATGACTGGTCACTTAGTGACCATTTGAAGTTATAACACACCTCCCCCAGGCTATTTACAACCCAGGTTTGAAGTCCCTCCCACCTCTGTTTGTAGTGACCCATGGTCACATGACACAAGATTTACGTTTTTTGACGAAAACCAGAGTTTACATCCATTGTGAACAATGGATTCGCTTAATGATTGCAATGTTCACTTTAGGACCGTGGTGTTGCTTTATGCCTGCAATGTTTGCTTAACAAACATCACAA
This sequence comes from Protobothrops mucrosquamatus, assembly GCF_001527695.2. Taxonomy (NCBI): domain Eukaryota; kingdom Metazoa; phylum Chordata; class Lepidosauria; order Squamata; family Viperidae; genus Protobothrops; species Protobothrops mucrosquamatus. The sequence goes on from NW_015387404.1 coordinate 92,705, forward strand.
AAAGGTCATACAATTGGGCACAGTCACTTAATGACCAGCACAACTTACGACTATAATTCTGAGGATTACCTGTATGCCATATAGACGAGATGACCAAGGAGCGTCAGAATCAATGGAACCCATAATTTAACAAATCATACATAATATGTCAATCGAGGGAATGACCTCTATTCCAAGATGTTTTTGTTTAGTAAAAGTTGAAGACGATATTCTTTGGAGGGGTGGAGAAATCAGTTGCACCCTTGCTTCTTGAAATGCAGAAAGTTCAGGTTGTTGAAGTCGGGCCTGGCTTGAAGTCCAAAGCACTGCAGGTGTGCATTCCCCAATGTGAACATACCTCAGTGTGAGCTGGAACAATAAATTCTGACAGGATTTCCAAATCTGTGAAACAAACAGCACAGTGTTGATGTGCCGGCTTACAAAGTCCCTTTATAAATTCCTCTCCAATCCATTATCGTGAAAAGGAGGTCTGCTAATGTTTACTTGAAAGTAAACCAAAGGTCCACCCCCTTCAGACCTTGCCCCTAAATTTTCAAGAACAGAAGCAGAGGAGGTGAGGAGTAATTGGGAACAGGCCCCTAAGGGCAGAATCTTGTGCTTCACAAAAACTGCAGTTCCCAATCAGAAGTTGGTACAGGTGGTTCTCGACTTACAACAATTCGCTTAGTTACTGTTCAAAGTTACATGGGCACTGAAAAAAATGACTTATGACCATTTTTCACATTTATGATTGTTGCAGCATCCCCATGATCACGCGATTTACATTCGGATGCTTGATAACTGATTCACATTTATGATGGTCGCAATGTCCCGGGGTCATGTGATCCCCTTTTGCAACCTTCTGACAGGTAAAGTCAATGGGGAAACCAGATTCACTTAACAACCGGGTTACTAATTTAACAACTGCAGTGATTCACTTAACAAATGTGGCAAGAAAAGTCATAAAGTGGGGCAAGACTCACTTAACAAATTTCTCACTTAGCAACAAAAAAATTGGGCTGAATTGTGGTCATAATTTGAGGACTACCTGTATAACAACAAAGAGCTGAAAGCCCTCCCCACCAAGATAGTTCGTATTTGTTTAAAAACAAACAAGCAGAAAAATATACCACCATGAATTTTACAAAAGGGAGCCCTTTCTTAACTCCTTTGGTCCCCTTAGCTTCAACTGAGATACTATTGTAGTGGTAACTGGTTTTTTCCACATTGTCTTCCATAGAAGAAAAAAATACGAGAGCTGTATAATTTGTACTCATAAACTAGAGAGTGTTTCTTACATTCCTTCTGTTTTCAAATGTTAATTTTATTCCACCTACAGATTTGGAAGCAGTGGCTGTTTTAAGACACAGTGTGGGATTTTATTTGTACTTTTTAGAAGTCATGATGACTTGGTGGTAGAGTTCTATTGTCATTTTATAATAAACGGGGAGGCAAAATGTCATTTTTCTTTCTCCTTTATAGCACTGATTTATGGCAGAAAGCCTTCTTTTCTCTTGGCCCCTGCCCTTTTTTTTTTCCTCCAGAAATTTCTCCACTATATGTCTTCTATTTATAGGACACCTTAATAATACCTGTTTAAAGTTCAGTGCCAAAGCCAAGTGTTGCCACCCAACTCAGAAACAAACAGTGCTTCCAGGTTACAAGCTGCAGCCTTCAAGAATAAGCTTCTTTACAATAATCTTCCTTTAATCACTGCTGGATAAACATTCTTTGCCAAATGTACTTTCTTAAGAGTTCTGGCATATATATTTTGTTTTCTTTTACCCTGTGGAAAAGAACTTTGAGAAATATCTAGCCAAGAGATTGATCCCTCACTCCTTTTGACTATCAAGTCAATGTGATCATTTGAAGCTATTACATCTATATGTGGAGGGATGCTGGCGATACCCTTATTAGGATCAAAGCAATTTAGTTATTTGTATAACCATGATTTATATCTCATCTTTCCTCCCAAAGTAGTTCATAAGCAGTATATAGGTTGTCCTCAACTTATGGCCACAATTGAGTCCAAAATTGCTAAGCAAGCCAGTTGTCAAGCGAATTGTACCCCATGTTATGACCTTTTTTTTTGCCACAAATGTTAAACAAATCACTGCACTTGTTAAGTGAATCGTGTGGTTGTTACATGAACCTGGCTTGTCAGAAGCCAATTGGAAAGGTTACAAAGGGTGATCCTATGACCCCAGGACAGTGCAACAGTCATAAATACCTGCCAGTTGCCAAGAGCCCAAATTTGGATCACATGATCATGGAGAAGCTGTAATGGTCATAAGTGTGAAAACCAGTCATAAGTCACTTTTTTCCGTGCTGTTGTAACTTTGAAAATTCACTAAACAAATGGTTGTAAGTCGAGGACTACGTGTAAATAATTCTAAATGAAAACACGGAAATTACTTTAAATAATAAAACATTATTTGTAGGATCCTTCTTATAGATTTAGTTGGGCACCGTTCTGACACAGAATGCAAAAAGCAGATTCCATTTATTTTTTAAACAAAATATATATATATATATTTTAACGTTTGTTTGAAGAAGTGTTCAAAAGTACGCCCAATGTTTTGTTATTTGTTTGGGCCTAACAGAGAGAGCATCCAGCCATTGAAATTAGATTGTTATTCTGATTGTTATCAGTTATCAACAGAATGTAGCACAAGCGAGCTTTTCCAAAGACACTTTTTTAGGCAACTGTATAGAGACCTCCACATCTTCTAAACCAGGGGTCCCCAACCCCCGGCCCGTGGACCAGCAACAGGCCACAGCATACCAGTAACCGGGCTGCACAAACAAGTGAAGCCCCATCCACTGGATGCAGGCAGCACACAAAACCATGCCCCCTCTGGTCCGTGGAAAAATCTTTCTCCACAGAACTGGTCCCTGGTGCCCAAAAGGTTGGGGGCTTCTGTTCTAAACAACCCAGATTGGTGTGGTGTTTTTGATAACACACCAGCTCTTGCAAAGGTAAACATAGTGAACTCAGATAGGTTATTTTCAGAAAGCTCAGGCCTATTTCTCTATTCCTAAAGGCCTAAAAATGGATGATTCATAATTCCGATAGCCAATTAATATTCAGAGAAAGCCATTCTTACAAAGAAAAAACTGTAAGTAGGAGTTGATGATTCATCAAGACACATCCTTGGAACAATTTTGCAACTGTTTTTCAATTTTTAATTATGTAGTCAGTTCTGAACCTGCCAACATTCAGTCAAGTACAGAGGGAAGAATGACATATCTTCCAGTTTCACTGTTTAATAAATATTTCTAGGACTTACTTTGAGATTTCCTAGAAACTTCTTATTCCTATCTAGTTTGATTGGACAATCTAGAAAATATTAAGTTTTAGTCTCACTGGAAGGTCAGGATGAGTACATGATTGTGGATTTCTCCATGCTCAGTCCTAACAATAGGACAACCCATTTTTCCCTATCCTGGGGCTTGCAGATATATAATTTCAAGACAGCATGACATTCGTGTTCCCTGAACCTTTCTCCTTTTACTAGTTGGGCTGCTGTAAAAGAAGATTTAAAAACTGAGGAAATAAACTTAAAATATCAAATCTGATCCTGTGTAAGCAAGGATAGAGTGATGGGTAGTGCCACTGAATCTGATTTGTCTCCTGAAGACAACATATACAAATGCTAACATATCAATATGACTGTCTCTCCCACCTATATTCTAATCATTTGTTTAAAGTTTATGTTGGGAATCACTGCAAAAGATAATTTAAGAAAAACTCTGCTAGTATCATAAAACCTCTGACAAAATCCATTGTAGCATCACACCTAGAGTATAGTGTCAGGTTTTTAGCATCAAATCCTGAAAAGGATTTTATAGAGCTAGAAAAGTAAAACTATGTATTTTATAGGTTAGACGTACCACCTCTATAAATAAAAGAAAAAAACCAACAGTAAATATTTATATAGGTCTACATGGTGCTGAGAAAGTAGATATGGGAGAAAAAACTGAAACCCAAGGCCATCCCCAGAAGCTGTATGTGCAAAGTTCTAGACAAATAAAAAACTTTTTCATATAGCATTATAAGTGTCCTACCATAGAATGTATTATCAAAGTCAGCAAACTGGCTGGCAGTAAAGCTTCTCTGATTACTACTGAAGCTACCTATGTTTTATTATTTTAGTATGGGAATCATGTCATCTCTGGCTGAGAAATATAGCAAAAATATATTATGTCTTTGTTCTCTTTCACGGCTCTCAGAGATATAAGATTGACCATTATAGAAACAGCATGTTGATCTAAATTGACATTTGGTCTGGTTTAATTGGCTGTTCCATCCTACTTATTTAAATACTCATCAAATACAAGCCATCCATGTACAGTAAACCCCCAATTTAACAGGAAGACTTTGAATGCAAAGGACAAAATCCATTCATACACTATATCCATCCATACTCTATATCCATACAAAATCCTGCCTGCCATTCTATGCGTGTGTAAAATGTATAAAATATGAATGAGTAAAGTCCCACTTCCATTTTATACATATGTAAAAAGTATTTTAAAAAATCCCAGTGCAACACAGGAAAAATCCCACTCAGATTTCAGAGACACTACTTCCATCCATTTGTCTGTTAAATGAGGACATATTGTATATAAGAATATAGGTATTCTAAATACCTTGCTTAATGACCATATTTGGGACAGGCAACTCTATTGCTAAGCAACACAATCATTAAGACATCATGCAATTGTAATGAACTTACAACCTCACTTCTGCCATGGTTATTAAGAGAGACATTGCATGACCACAACTTACTATTTCACTGGCAGCTTCTCCATTGATCCTGCTTGTCAGAAGCCGGCTGTAAGACATGGAAATGGTGATCAAATAATTGCAGGATGTTGTGACCATCATAAACACATCCTGGTTGCGAAGCATATGATTCTTAGCTTATGATTACAAGAATGCTGTGAAAGTCATGTACAAGGATAAGTTGTAACTTTTTCAGCACTGTCGTAACTTTGAATTGTCACTAAACAAAGCAGTCATTAAGTGAAGATTATTTGTAGCTCATTCCTCTGACTAGTGAAATGTTTCAGACGACAGCAACTTTGATTTCCTTTAGATGATAACTACTGGAGATATACTGGCATTTAGTAAGTTAACATTTATGTACAAAGATTTTAAAGTGAGAATATGGTAAGGATCTTTGAGTATGACTGATTTAAGCCAAACAAACTCTCTAATGTGTTTTCTCTCTAGACTCTGCCTAGATTCACGAATTGAACTAAGCTGTAATTTAGCTTATTTGTTTTTAGTTTAGTGTGAACCCAACTATTGTGGTTTGGGTTTAATTTGATGCAACTAGCTAGTGTTCCATTTGATCTCTATGTTTATAACCCCAACCTACATATAAATTTGCTGGTCTTTCAAAACAACAATCATCCCCCTCCCCATTTCAGAGAATGGGGAGGGGTTTGAAATGGTTTGAAAGCCTTCCCAGTCTCTGTTCTTTAACTAAGAAACCTTAATTTACCATCGGGATGGATTGAAGATTATGTATAGCAAAGCAAAATGAACCCTTTTCAGAGGCTGTGTTTCTACAACATGCTTTCCCATGGTTTACTTTACCCCAATAGCCTGAGGCAGCCCGACTGCCTGATTCACACAACAAACTGAGCCAATCCAGTATTAGCTCAATGCGTTGTCTGATTTCTGCCAGGAGATTCCACACCACCCCCCTGCTTTGATAGGGATTCTCCTCCTTCACAAACTTTCTGTCTCCTGTACTGTAAAGCCTCCTCCTTATCTTTCTGTTCCTCAGCTGTTCTGGGCTTCCTTCCAAACAGCTGTCAGAGGCCAGGAGCTAAACTGCATTGTTCTATTTATCTAGCTCACCACAGTATTAAATACATAGAATGCAACTTAATATCCTTTTTAAAAATGTTTTATATAGTCACTCTTACAGATTGTTGTAGGTGAGAACCGCAACAAATAGGGATGAAAAATTTCCCTCCTTATGATTTCAACGCAGACCCTCCTTTTCACCATGTGCCATTAGAGTTGAGGGAAAAATGCAAGCTGACTCTACTGACTTCAAAGAGTTTGTTTGTTTTGCTTAGATTTTAAGGGCCATGTGGATGAGAAAAACCTTTAAAAATGAACATCATGGCATGGCACACAGGGTTAAACATATATTTGAGATAAAAAGGCATGTACAGCCAATTTTTAAAAAAAATCACAATTGAACACCACGCAGATACATGTGAAGCAAGATATTTTAGCACAGAGGGGAAAGCTCTCCCTTTTGTTTTATTTTGGATGTATATTAGCTCTTTAGAAAACCTATAGACAATGTGTTTGTGTGGCATAGCTACCTTGGTCTTCTGCCATGTTAGGGTAAATATTCATCACTTTAAACCAGTGGCAGGCAACCAGACATGTGCCATTTTTCAAAGAAACAGAGTCACTGCAACATTGGAGGTGATTTAAAGATAGCATTAGATAGGATAACTCTAAATAGGAGAATATTAATTAATTTCTGGAAAATGTAAAAACAAAGGCACAACAATTAAAGGGAGCCTTGAAAGTAAAGAACAATAGTGAAAACCGTTCTTTCTCATGATACTCTGATTTGATCACGGAAAACATGGTATCACTGTACTTGCATATTCTTTGGCGTAAGAGTTTAGGTTACTTTAAATTAGGGGTCCTTCACTTAGCTTGTTTGCTGATGAGGCAACACATTTAATTAAATTAATTGAACTGAATATTTTATTTGGCCAATATGATTAGATGCACAAGGAATTTGTTTCCATTGCAGAAGCTCTCGGTGTACATACAAAGAAATAGAATAATGATATTATTACCAATAAGATGGGGAAGTAAAGACAATAATAATGATGATAATAATACTACAGCCATATTACATGGGTAAATACACATAGACATAAACACTTGATCAAATGTTTATGATTTGCAGTTCAAAGTAAACACTGAGTGTTTCCCAGTTGTCTGGTTAATTTGGACAGTGGGGGAGAAACCGCTATAGCAATTGTCTTTGTGCTAAAGTAGAGAAGAAGGGTGAGAGGTTAGTTCAGCCCAAAGCAACTTAGATTTTGGGGGTTAAAATAAATCCTGACTCCAAAGCTGATTAGATACAGCTGTTCTCATGAAGTACGATTCCACCCAGGACCCAATTAAGCATGTCATGCACGTGCAATCGCTAACTTCTGATGGAAATAATTTTCAGGTCTGTTAGACCTGCTTCTTGGTCACGTATTCTTCTCAAACGTTCATAGGAACAGGGAATATGCAATCCTCCAAAAGTTGCTGAATGCCAACTCTCCACAGCTCTAGCCATTGGAGCTAATGGTGAAGGATACTGGGAGTTATACTTCAGAAACCTCTGAAGGGCTACTGATGGCCCATGCTTCAGCTTGCATACCTTGCAATGAATGAAGGGTGACCTGGACTATGTCTCCTATGCCATCAGTCCAGATCTATCTCCTTTTAATGTTCATGTCATGCCAGGTAATTCTGCATCTTGCTCTCCCTTCATGTGTCAGAGGGGGAAAAAAAAGTTTTGCTATGCTTTATTTGCTGTCTTGGGAGCTTGCTTCCTGCAGTTCTTGAATCGTGGGAGCACTGTAACCATCCGTGAGTCACCAAAGAAAAGTGAAATGTCAAAGTTGAAACAAAGTTTATCGGCTGGACCCAAACATTGCCAATACGCTTAGCAACAGCTTTTTCTTGTGTCTGTATGCCGGGCAGAGTGCTTGGTTTGATGCTAAGAGAGAACAGAGAAAATCTGCAGCCAACTCCCAAATGCCAAATGTAGCTCCTTGGATTGCAACTAATGTGGCTTTTAATATGAATATATCAAAGGACAAGTGGATACTTTAGTCAGAGTACTAGATCCACAGCAAAGGAGTCATCAGGTCACAACACCACCTGTTTATCAGGATGACCTTTTATTTTCCAAGAGCCGGATTGCCTGAATATATACTGTACAACAATGGGAATCTTAAATCACTTTCAGGACTGCTCAAAGTGACAATACTCCACAGTAAATCTTAAATTAACAAAAACAGGAAGCTGTCAAATCAAGCAGTAAATGCAGCACTGGATTTCAGTGTCCCAGTGTTCAAATGCAACTGGGCTCCAGTTGAACTAAGTTTGTTTAGGCAATTAAATGGATCTAAGGGTTACACTTGCAAAACAGTGACTTGTATCTTTTGCAGCATTTCATTAGTCTTCTGTAGGTCAGTCTCCCGTCTGAAAAAGAAAACCTTGCCAAAAGTTGAATTGTTAAGTTCCTTGGAACATTAGCTAGCTGCTGTAGCACATAGCAGCAGTAGAAATATAGTTTGAAGACATTTTCTAAACATGATTTGTTTTTCTCTTTCTCAGCTCCTAGAAAATGAGGCAACTTAGCCATATTTTCCACTATGTTTCTCTTTCATGTCTTGGCATTAAACCAGTCCAGGAGCATTATGGAAGATATAGTGTTCTAGCTATTTGTTGGGGGTTAAAAGGTATCGATAATATCTACTAGGAATCTACCCAAGAAAATCATGTTTCTTCGTTCAGTGAAAATTACTGAACTAATTAAATGGGCGATTCACTCCATTTTTATGTTTTGCATTTTGATTTAGATATTTCATAGTGAGGAAGTTTAAAAAATGAGCAAGAATGAAGCAAGGTATTTCCCCACTTCAGATCATGCACAAGCATTTGAATTTGTTTATGTGATATAGTGCTTAGAAAATCAAATTCATACACCTAACTTTGTACAATCTGCGGTCACTCATTGTCTCTCACCCAAATCTATCCCAATCAGATTGTTGTGAATTATTTAAAAGTGTGTGTGTGTGTGACAGGAACATTAACGTGTACTTGTAAGAAATAAACTTTGTGAAGAGCAAATGTTTTCTTTCCTGCAAATTAAAAGCTATTTTCCAATTAGGACATTCTTCTTTCATACCTGCTAAGTGTGAAAAGCAGCAAAAGAAAAGGATTCCTTCCTTTAGCAGATGAGATGTACACACTGAAAAGTGAGAGTTACATATATTTGTCCAGTGACTGACACAGAAGTCTTGCTTTATGCAAGTCATATTTCTCTGCCAAAAGAAAAGTCATAAAACAGAATCAAGCTCCAAAAGGTATTCAACAGCTGCAAAAATTGTTCTTCTAAACTCAAATTGGAACAACCCTGGCTTGAAATGAACCAGTTGGACCTATTCCATGCTGGTGTCTCACTGATATTCTCAAGTAGGGCTGTGCTCTAGATTCAGACCAAGTCCAAATTCCAGAGCATCCTGGGATAATTCAGAACAGATTTGTCATTAACACAACAGAGGGGATGGGTCTATCTCTCTCGGTTCTATTTCAAAAACTTTATCCGAAACTCTGATTCTGATTTATGATTTGGGAACTTTGACACATTCTAAGTGTGAAGATTCTCAAATTATGACAAGAGAAAAATAAAGAGCGCTTTCCCCCACTCATATATCAAGGAGGAAGATGTCTAGTTACATCTTAAAACTTCCTGTCAGGCTTATCTGGGAAAGACTGCATTCAACACCAGGCATTCTCAAAGGAAAGAATACTTATGTCTGAAAAAGTAGATTTTTTAAAAATTCTACAGGAAGAATCCTGCCAGTGAGATCATAGCTCAAGTTTTCTCAACTGCACTTCAGAACCAAACATTAGCTAGCTCAGGGGTAGGCAACCTTGGCTCATTTATGACTCGTGGACTTCAACTCCCAGAATTCCTGAGCCAGCTATACTATGCTGCTCAGGAATTCTGGGAGTTGAAGTTCATGAGTCATAAAAGAGCCAAGGTTGCCTACCCCTGAGCTAGATCAGGCTTCTCCTTAACTTGGAGGGGTCTCCAACCTTGGCAACTTTTAAGACTTGTGGACTGCAACGCCCAGAATTCCTCAGCCAGCACTGCACAGCAACATCTTACTCTCTATTGTTCAGAAGTGAAGCCAAGAGGTTCCAATGCTGTGATAATGTTGAAAAATATTAATAAATAGTCCTTGGCTTACGACCACAACTGAGCCCAAAATTTATGTTGCTAAGAAATGTGTTAAGTGAGTTTTGCCCCGTTTTACAATTTTTCCTGCCAAAGTTGTTAAGTGAGTCATTTCAGTTCAGTTAATAACATGGTTGTTTAGTGAGTTTGGCTTCCCCATTGACTTTGCTTTGTCAGGAGGACACTAAAACTGATCACATGACCCCGGAACACTGCAACCGTCATAAATATGAACCAGTTGCCAAGCATCTGAATTTTGAACACGTGACCAAGGGGGTGCTGCAACAGTCATAAGTGTGAAAAATGGTCATGTTAGTGCCGTTTTTTCAATGCCGTTGTAACTCTGAACGGTCACAAAATTAACTGTTGTAAGTTGAGGACTACCTGTACCATATTTATATGGCTTGGCTGGATCAGGAATTCTGTGAGTTGAAGTCCACAGGTCGTAAAGTTGTTTTAGATGCCTAGCCCTATTATAGGATCTCCTGCTTGGGGGGGGGGAGGTTCCAAGGTCCCTTCGAACTCCGATCAGATCAGAATAGAGCTGGAAGGGACCTTGAAGGTCTTCTAGTCCAGCCACCTGCTCAAGCAGGAGACCCTATACCAGGGGTGTCAAACTGCCGGCCCACGGGCCGGATGTGTCTCAGGAAACCACACCCACCCCATTGCCGGCAATGGTGAAAAATCACGAGTTTGACATGTCTGGCCTATACCCTTTCAGACAAGTGACTGTCCAGTCTCTTCTTAAAAACCACCAGTGATGAAGCACCCACAACATCTTAAGGCAAAGTTGTTCCACTGGTTAATTGTCCTCACTGTTTTAGAAAGTTTCTCCTTGGTTCCAGGTTGCTTCTCTCCTTGATTAGTTTCCATGCATTGTTTCCTGTCCCGCCTACAGGTGCTTTGGTAAATGAGATGACCCTTCCACTTTGTGGAAGCCCTTCAAATGCCAGAATACTGCTATCATGTCCTCCTTAGTCCTTTTCTCTAGACTGGCCATACCCAAATTCTGCAACCATTATTCCAGGGGTAGGCAACCTTGGCTTTTTTTTATGACTCGTGGACTTCCATTCCCAGAATTCCTGAGCCAGGAATTGAAGTCCACGAGTCATAAAAGAGCCAAGGCCTTGGATCATTTTAGTTGCTCTTTGCACTCCTCCATCCCCAAGGTCTCAATTTTCAGGAGTGCTTTTCTGAAGCCCAGCCGTTTGTGCTTCTCAGGGCCAAGCAGTTTTCATTCCTACTCAGCTAGCTCTGCCGGGGAGACCGCCTAACCCAGAAATAACTCGCTAGTCCAGGGGTAGGCAACCTTGGCTCTTTTATGACTCGTGGACTTCAACTCCCAGAATTCCTGAGCCAGCATGGCTGGCTCAGGAATTCTGGGAGTTGAAGTCCACGAGTCATAAAAGAGCTAAGGTTGCCTACCCCTGCGCTAGTCCAAGTCCAACAGTTGAGCGCCTTTCGTAGCTTCCTCGGATCGCCTGCAGGCACCCTAATTAGCGCGGCCCCGGATGGGAACCCCAACGCTGCTGTGATCATCTGGGCGAGACCGGAATAGGAGGCGAAGCGGCTCTGGGCAAGCGGCCGAGATCTGTCCCTTAGCCCGGCGAGGTGGGAAAGACACCTAACGCGGGGGTCCACCCGCCAAACAGCGTGTGCTTGTCCCTCTTCCGTCTCTTTCAGCGTTTTGTCACGCTTTTCGACTCGCGTTTATATCCAGGCTGAACGCCTCCCCACTAACTGTTTTGTTCTCCCATCTCGGAGTTTCTTTTTTTTTTCCCCGAAAGAAGTACACAACTCGTCTCCCCCCCCCCGCCTTTTTATTTTGCTTTCTTGCAGTAACTGAGCCGCATTCATTAACTGCCTTATTTCAAATGAAAGCACGGTTTCTTTCCTTTTCTTACTGCGTTTGTCAATGGCCTTCATAACGCGAGACCGCCCCTTTAAGGCAGTTGGAAATACTCTGCTTTTCGAGGATTATTTTCCCCTCCTTTAAAGCTATGTTACTTTCCCCCCCCCCCTCCAAGCAGGAAGGGATGGAAATCCCCTAATTTTCCCAGGCAGTTTCACACATCACAAATTTTCCAGTGCCTTGTGGTTTGTTTTAATATTCCAGAGCACTTGAAATAAATACCACTATTTTCTATTGTATTTATATGCAATATTTTTTTTAAAAAAAAAAGTTTAGATAATGGCCCTTTTTTTTTTTTTTTTTGCCTTTTACAACCTGTTAAACATAGCTACCCCAGAAATATTCTGGCTGCTTTGATAATTACTGTCATTTGAATTCAGAAATAATCCTTTTGTAGTTACACAAAGAGCAGAGATCTATGTAATTAATGTTTTAATAACATATGGCAAATCTCCATTCTGTGTTACTCAGCAGTTTTAAACAAAATTAATGCCATTTACACCTAACATTAAATCAGGATATTTAACCCTTTTTTGTTGATCAAGCCATATAGGTAGTCCTGTTCAGGACCACAATTGAGCCCAAAATTTCTATTGCTAAGCGAGACATTTGTTAAGTAATTTTGCCCCGTTTTACGACCTTTCTTGACACAGTTGTTAAGTGAATCACTTGCAGTTGTTAAGTTAGTAACATGGTTGTTAAGTAAATCTGACTTCCCCGTTGACTTTGCTTGTCAGAAGGTTGCAAAAGGGGATCACATGACCCCGGGGCACTGCAAACGTCATAAACATGAGACAGTTGCCAAGCATCTAATTTTAATCACGTGACCCTGGGGATGCTGCAATGGTCAAAAGTCACTTTTTTTCAGTGCTGTTGTAACTCCAAATGAACTGTTGTAAGCCGAGGATTACCTGCAATGGGTTACTGTAGTTCACAAAGGGTAGGATGTAATGTGCTTGATGAATGATGAAGTGAAATTTACACATGCTAACCAGAAACAGATTACTATGGTTTGGAGCAGTGTTCAACCTCAGCAACTTTCGGACATGTGGATTTCAGCTCGGAGAGGGCCTCAGCATGCTGGCTGAGGAATTTGGGGAGTTGAGGTCCATACATGTTAAAGTTGTCAAGGTTCAGAAACACTGGTTTAGAGTAAGCTCATTTAGATGCAAGAATGCCGCACAGTTGGCACCGTTGGCCCTAATATGCATTCTCTTCTTAAATGACACTGCATTTCACTGCAGGGCTGGGTTTCAACCCAGGCTTATCTCTGCTGCAATCTCATGAGAAACGAATACCAGAAGACTACACTACAGGATTGCAACAGGTCTTCAGTTTCAGGTTGCCATTCAGAAGATATTAATTATAAAGCCCAGTCACCAGTTGTCTGGTGTAGGCATGGAAGAGATCCTCCGAAATGATTTCTACCCCATCTTCACTGAGCTAAATGCACCATATTCAGTGCTGTAAGTGGGGCTGCCCTTGAAGATACACCTGGAAATGCAACAATAGATCTGCTGTTGGCTGGGAGCTTTTATAACCATTTAGCATTAATACTGTGTGCATTGCATTGACTTCCACTTGGGTTATGAACAGAATTCAAAGTGCTGGTTTTAAATCTATAAAGAATGACCACGACTCGGCGCCCAAATGATTCCAGGAAAGTTTCATTCAGGTACCATCAAGATGTCTAGAGTTGTTATCCTGAGCGATAGCTCAGGGAATTCTGGGAGTTGAAGTCCACACAACTTAAAATGGCCAAGTTTGAGATAACGTTTAGTCTAGACAGATAACATTTAGTCTAGACAGATAGTTCTCGACTTACGACCACAATTGAGCCCGACATTTCTGTTGCTAAGTGAGACATTTGTTAAACGAGAGTTGCCCCATTTTATGACCTTTTTGGCACAGTTGAGTGAATCACAGAAGTTCTTAAATTAGACACATGGCTGTTAAGTGAATCTGGCTTCCCCATTGATTTTGCTTGTCAGAAGGTCGCAAAAGATGATCACATGACCCCGGGACACTGCGACAGTCATAAACATGAGACAGTTGCCAAGCATCCAATTTTGATCACGTGACCATGGGGATGCTGCGATGATTATGTGAAAAATGGTCATGTCACTTTTTTCAGTACCGTTGTAACTTTGAACAGTCACTAAATGAATTGTTGTAAGTCGAAGACTACTTGGATCTTCAAGGCACAGGTGCATATACAGTAATCCGATGCTTCACCAAACACTGGTTTTTATCCTCATAAAATCTTTAAGGCCCTTAAGAATAGAATAATAACAGAGCTGGGAGGGACCTTGGAGGTCTTCTAGTCCAATCCCCTGCTCAGGCAGGAAACCCTAAACCAGTGATGGCGAACCTTTTAGAGACCAAGTGCCCAAAAACTGGTACTGCCCCCGCTCCACCCCCTGCCCTGCCCCCGCTCTGCCCCCCATCCCCTGCCCCGCCTGCCCACAGGACCACTCACTGCCTCCAGGGCCCACCGTAGATCGCCCAGGCAGCCCAGCAGCGCTATGGTAGCCACACCCTCTGCCCGCGCCTTGCAGCATCAACTGCATGATGGGGTGTGAGGGCAGAGTCTTGTCTACGCTGCCTGGCTGCCATGTCCTTGGCTGCGCTGCTCCATGTGGGCCACGCTCAGGGGCGACTCTCCTTCAGGAGGGCTGCTGGAGAGAAGGGGGTCGCGGGGGGAGGCAAGGCTGGGGCAACGGCACATGTGCCCATAGAGAGGGCTCCGAGTGCCGCCTCTGGCACCCATGCTATAGGTTCACCACCACTGCCCTAAACCATTTCAGACAAATGGTTGTCCATCTCTTCTTAAAAACTACCAATGCTGGAGCATTCACAACTTCTGGAGGCAAGTTGTTGCACTGATTTTACTTACATTCTCAAAAGCCAGCATAAGATCCACCCCAGCATCTGAATGGGCTCTTGTAAATTATGAGTAGTTCTTTATTAAAATAAAAATAAAAATAATCCCAGGCAGGCTGTTCAGGAAGTTTGGGAAGGCACAGGCATCTCTGTCCCTGGGGTGTTTACCTTTAACCAAGCATCCCTACTAGAAATACAGGAGATTTTTCTTCTTGAAATTAACCTTTTGAAACCAAATGATTTTGGCTTATCTGTCTTCTTTCATACCTGTATAGACGATTTATTTTTTTTCCCTAAAAAAAACCAAAAAAACCCCCCCGCAATCTTAACCAGAGATTATTTTAATACAAGAATAAGAGAAAGTAGCTTTTTCCCTCTAATGAGCTATCTCTTTCCTGTATCCAGGGCTGCTCAAACAGAGACTGATTCAGCATTGCAGCCATGTGACCACAAAAAGATTTCAGCAGCTGAGTCACAGGAATAACTGGAATAGTTTTGGAGCCGAGCTTAATTCCCAGAAACCCCTCTGGCATATACCAGCAAAGCATATGCTTTACCTCCAGAGGTGAATTTACAGCCTGACTGTGCTTTAGCCAAACAGACCCATCTGATAACATTTTAATGATGATTTCCCAGTCTACCTGCTGTTATGATATTAAAGCTCACAAGTCTGTTGTTCCTCTCTTTTCTCTTCCCAGGAAGATTTAAAGCAAGAGACTGTGAATTCCAGTCCTACCTTAGC
This sequence comes from Protobothrops mucrosquamatus, assembly GCF_001527695.2. Classification (NCBI taxonomy): domain Eukaryota; kingdom Metazoa; phylum Chordata; class Lepidosauria; order Squamata; family Viperidae; genus Protobothrops; species Protobothrops mucrosquamatus. Next base: position 108,240 of record NW_015387404.1, read on the forward strand.
CATGAAAGCCAGCTAGGTGACTTTGGGCCAGTCACTCTCTCTTTCAGCCCAACCACCTCACAGGGTTGTTGTGGGGCAAATAGGAGGAGGAGGAAGGCGTTTGGGGTATGTTTTACTGCCATATTTGTAAAAATAATAAGGGCGGGATATAAATAAATAAATCTGAACGTGGCAGGAAAATAAAATAAATGTACTGCATACATAGGTAGTCCTTGACTTATGACCGCAGTGGGCCCAGGAATTTTGGTTGTAAGTCATGTACAGTTGCAAGTCAAGGTACCACTTGACTGGACTCAATTTTGTGACTGTTTTTACTATGGTTGTAAAGCGAGTCATCGTAGCCGTTAAGCAAACCCATTCTTACAAATGGGCTTTTTTGGTAGAAACTGGCAAAAAACCCTGGAAACTGGCAAAAAAAGTCACAAATTGCAGTCACACAACTGCAGGACACGGCAACCCATCATAAATGTGAGTTGCCTGCCCGAAATGCAATTGTGTGGCCACAGAGGACGGGCAGCAACCATAACTTCAAGAATGAGTCATAAGTAGCCTTTTAAAGTCTGTTATAATTTGAAATGATCATTAAATGACCAACCATGAGTCAAAGACCAACTCTATATAATGAGTATATGTGTATGTGCATGTGCATATAGGTTGTCCTTGCTTACAGACTGCCCGTTGAGTGACCATTCAAAATTACACCGGCACTGAAAAAGGAAAGTTACTACTGGTCCTTGATGACCTGTCCCAGCACCCCTGTGTCCCAGTACGTTATTGCAATTCAGGTGTTTTGACCACTGGTGCAAATTTATGACTATTACAGCATCCTGTGGTCATGTGATCATTATTTGCAACCTTCACAGGTGGTTTCTGACAAGCAATGTCAATGGGGAAGCTGGCGGGAAGTCACAATTCATATCTCACTTAATGCCTGCTTGACTCACTTAATGAATGCAGCTGGAAATTGTGTTGTTTAGCAATGGACTTGCCTGTCCCAATTGAGGACTACCTGTATATATGTGTGTATATATATATAAAATATATAAGAGATTTATTAATACAGGTAGTCCTCGGCCTACGACCACCATTGAGCCCAGAATTTATGTTGCTCAGTGAGAAATTTGTTAAGTGAGTTTTGTCCCATTTTATGATTTTACTTGCCACATTTGTTAAGTGAATCACTGCAGTTAAGTTAGTAGCACGGTTGTGAAGTGAACCTGGCTCCCCCATTGATTTTGCTCTCAGGAGGTCGCAAAAGGGGATCACGTGACCCCAGGACGCTGCAACCGTCATAAATATTAAGGTGACCAACCGTCCTCCTTTAGGGAGGACAGTCCTCCTTTTGTAAGTTCTGTCCTCCCTCGAAAAGTGTCCTCCTACATGTCCTCCTTTCTGATATTTGAAGACTAATCTGCAGGGCTTTTTTTTCTCATAGAACGCTAAGAACGGCGTTCCGGCACCTTTTTTTGATGGTTTTTTTCAACTTTTGCTTGAGCTGTGCTACTCCCCCTATTGGCTTTTGAAAGCCAATAGGAATTGCTGCTGAGCATGCCAAAACACCCGGCAGGCAAACTTTGCACATGCAAGTTGTCTGCAGCAAAGGCGAATTGGCAGGAACTTTGCACCCCTCCCTGCTACCCAACTACACCATCTCCTAGTTAGTTCCAAAGATACCTGGAGGAGACTGGAGCGGTAAGTTTCTCTTGATCTTCAGCTCTGCTAGGGCAATAATGGCTGCGGGCGCAAGAGGCAGGGGCAGTGGGGGTGCTGCAGGTGGGGGTGTGAGGGGCGGCAGTGGCCGGCTGCCCCCTGTGCTGTGGGAGCCGCGGGGCCCTCTCTACACGAGGCTGTGCAGGGTGGGCAGTGATGCTGGTGGGGCGGCTGCAGGCGGGGGTGTGTCTATGGCGGGCTGCCCCCCAGGGCCAGAGCCAGCGCGACTGGTGCTTTGGGAGCCGTGGGACCGGCTCTACACGGGGCTGCGCAGGGTGGGTGGTGGTGCTGGCGGGGCGGCTGCAGGCGGGGTGTGTTGACGGTGGGCTGCCCCCCGGGGCCGGAGCCAGTGTGGCTGGTGCTTTGGGAGCCGCGGGGCCCACTCTACATGGCGGGGCAGCAGTGCGGGCAGGGCGGCTGCGGGCGGGGGTGCGGCGGGCGGTTGACCTTCCATGGGTTGGGCCAGCTTTTACAATATTTTTTTCTTCAATTTATTTGTGTCCTCCTTTTCATTGTAACAAAGTTGGTCACCTTATAAATATGAACCAGTTGCCAAGCATCCAAATGTAAATCACGTGACCCTGGGGATGCTACAATGGTCATAAGCGTGAAAAATGGCCATAAGTCACTTTTTTTCAGTGCTGTTGTAACTCCCAAAAGTTACTGTGGTTCACAAAGGGTAGGATGTAATGTGCTTGATGAATGATGAAGTGAAATTTACCAATGCTAACCCGAAACACATTACCTGTAATGTGTTACTGTAGTTCACAAAGGGTAGGATGTAATGTATTTTTGATGAATGAGGAAGGACTACTTGTATTCCTGAATGGTTCCACCACGTTGCTGTCCAACAGGACCAGTTTTGCAGGCTGCAATAATTTTAAGAGGCAGGGCTTTTTGCCAGGGGATTTCCAGGCTGGAAAAGGTTGTACCTGACTTCCCCCCCCCCACCTCTGTGCAATAAGCAAAGGAGGGAATACCATTATTCCAGCTATTCACTAATGCTGAACATCAATGGTGTGTGCAATGCAAAGGCATTTTCACAACTGCTATTTGGCAAGCTTACATGATTCATTTGACAAACAACAGGAAACGGGCCTGAAAGGTAGGAGAAACAAAATTGGATGGGGAGGCCTAGACCTGATTGAGATCTTAGTGTTTTTCCCGTGAATACACTGACTAAAATTTTAGGGCGAGCCAAACTAATCAGTTACTCTTTTCCCAATGTCAGGATTTTTGCAGTTCCATTGTGCCCATGTATGATTGTGAAGGGCAAGGCGATCACAATTTGTTCCACTGCCAAAGTGGAAGAGTTTTGCTTACATACTTTTTGGATTCCTGTTGGACACTGTATGTGTGACTTTCTGTGTCACTGTTGCTGTCTTGTAATTGTGTTAATGATAAAGCATAGTGTGATTGTGCTCCTCTCCACTTGTAGGACACACTGGAATGCACATGTTGGTTCTTACATTATTACATTAAAACTGCAATTATGAAATGGTTAAAGATGAAAATGTATAGGCTGCTGCCTCATACAGAGATGGACAGAGGTAGGCAACCATTTAGCGACCAGTTTCATATTTAGCAGTTGTTTAGGGCCACAACTAAATGATGGGGCTGGGATTTTCTATCTAGATTTTGCTGTGCCATTTTAGATGAATCCTTGTTTCTAAGAATGTATATAGTCTGTTCTTTGGGTATATACTGTAGGTAATCCTCGACTTAAAATCACAGTTGGGAAAAGAATTTCCATTGCTAAGCAAGGTGGATTTTAAGTGAGTCAGGGCTGATTTTTATGATTTTTATTATTATTATTATTTTGCCATGGTTCTTAAGCAAATCACTGCAGTGGATCATGTGGTTATTAAGCAAATCTGGCTTTATTGACATTGCTTGCCAGGAGATGGCTGGGAATTCTGCAAATGGTGATCACATGACTCTGGGAGACTGTATAGGTCAGGGGTAGGCAACCTTGGCTCTTTTATGACTCGTGGACTTCAACTCCCAGAATTCCTGAGCCAGGAAACAAAATGGCAGGCTCAGGAATTCTGGGAGTTGAAGTCCACGAGTCATAAAAGAGCCAAGGTTGCCTACCCCTGGATAGGTTCTCCTGCTTCAGTGGCGGGCTGGACTAGAAGACCTCCAAGGTCCCTTCCAGCTCTATTCTATTCTATTCTATTCTATTCTATTCTATTCTATTCTATTCTATTCTATTCCCTCGCAATTGCATGCCAGTTGCCAAGCGCTCAAATTTCGATCACTTGACTGTGGGGATGCTGCAATGCCGTTGTGATTTCAAAGGGTCACTGAATGTATGGTTGTAAGTCGAGGACTTTCCTGTGTTTGGAGTTTGGCTGTGATAGAAATCAGACCGCTGCCTTTCAGCAAGATTGGTTAGAAGGCTTTGAGGGCTGCACGTGATCCTCCAGACACAAGATAACCGCCTTTAATATGTTTTGATCACTGTGTCAAATCTGACTGACAGAGCTTCTCTTTCAGCCTGATCCTGAAATATTTAAAGTCCGAACATTAAATCTTAAAGGGACTTCTTGCGTGCAAAGCATATCCTTCGCAGTGAGACACGTTCCCTGATCCGAGCTGAAAGACAAACTGGTTTTCAAGGAAGAAATCTCTTTACGAGTGAAGTAGGTTTCACTCTCTGGGCTGCAGTGTGCCTTTCGTTTTTCTTGTTGACCTTCAGACTAAAAAAAAAACGAGAAAAATTGCCCAGGAATTTAAAAGGCCGCAGTCCCTCCCTTTAATAAGCTTTCTGCTGGGATTTGAGGGTTTGCATGCTGACACAAGGGTGTGGTGAACTCCCTTTCTGCAACAGATGTCAGCAGAGCAGAAGCCAAAGAGGAGGTGATGGTTTTTCGCAGACTGTCTAGGAACAGTTGGCCAACCTGCTGTCAGAAATTGTTGAATGCTGTGCCTGCTGATATAACAACAAGCCTAAGAAGCTAAGAAGAGATAAACATTATACAGTTCAACATTCAGGGCTTCCATGAAATTCTAAGTATTCAAAAAAAAATTGCTAATTCTTCTTGCTTTCCTAGTAAATTTAAAAATGAAAACCCAATTTGGAATAATTAGAAAAAAAATACTATATAAATATAAGCGTTTTTGTTATTTTTGAGTCATCTTGCTCCTGGCAATTGCGTAGAGTAGACTGAGGTTTTCTTGGCAAGTGGTTTGCCAGTGCCTCTTTCCTAGGGCAGAGATAGAGTGATAGGCCCAAGGTTACATAGCTGGTTTTGTGCACTGGCAGTCTTCTTGCCTGATGCCCTAACCCAGGGGTAGGCAACCTTGGCTCTTTTATGAAAGAGCCAAGGTTGCCTACTCCTGCCCTAACTACTACACCAAACTGGCTCTTGCCATTTATCTTAGTTATATGAAAACAATTTGTCTTTCTCATAAACTGTCAATGACAAATGCATACTTTTATCAGTTGTCTATGTCTTTTATGTTCTGTGGTGAATATATCTTGATAATGCTAGCTGATGTATACAAAAATATCCCTTACAATATATCTACACAATATATCAACAGGTTTGTAGATTGTCGATCTGAAAAACTGCTTTGTAATCTAACTGAACACCAGATGCCGAAAATATGATTTTGCCTACTGTGCTGCAACAAGATAATTCTGTCAAAAGAGTTTTTCTTTCTCTCTGTGTAGGACCAAAAGACTTTCCAAGCCCTTCTGAAGAAAAATTTGCTTTAATATGCACTAGCATCATTAGTGTTCCTTTTGGAAGTTCAGCCATGCTCAGGTTTCCATGCCAATTTTCTTTCTTCCCCTTCCTCTACTCCTCTAGAAATTTAACATCTTGTTCAATTTCCGACTGTTTATGTACACATTTTCTGGAAGTGATCTTCCTTCACTCTTCTCAACCTCCAAAATTAGTAATCTCTTGTCACAACTATTCAGAGAGTGGGCTTTCAAATGCCAAATTATCCCCCTAGTCCACCATTTGTATTTTGACTCTAGCTTCTCACCACGATCCGCATATATACACTCCAAATGTGTATGAGGCTTTCTAATGCAACTGTTTACAATTTTGACTATGAGTCCTCCCTTGCCACCAGATAGCTTTAAATTATTTGGGGAGTGATGATGAAGGATATTAAGTCAGTTCCATCGAAGCTCAGGAAGCAGAATATTCCGCTGTTGGCCAGTCTGGATATAACAACAAACCGTGATTGGTTGGCATTTTGAGGCAAGTGCTAAACTAGCAAAAGCTTAGGAAATCTAAAAACAATTCCGAAGTGTTCTAATTTTAACATTCATTGTGAATGCTCAAGAAAGCTGGAAAGCCTCTAAATTCTTTAATATTGCCACAAGCTGATTCAATTGTAGGGGACCAGTATGCTGTTAGTGCAATACCCATTCCAAGCCAAGGGATTATTTACATGTATTGCATGAATTTCCTGTTGGGACTGATTGTGGTGGTGAGAATTTAACTGGATTGAGCAACTGTTAAAGGGAACTTGGGATAGAAAATTTCTCTTGCTGTTTATCCCCTTGCCTACAGCATTATTTTACAGGATGGCTATTTTATTTCCTTCTCCAAAACATTTCCTCACTCGGCATTCCCGTGAGAAACTTCAAATATTTAAGCATGCCTATAATATGCCAATCATCAAACGGGCACCGTTGAAATGTTCTAGGGACAGTATTCCCAAAAAAACCCAGAACAGATTACTTTGATTTCAAATGATAAAGGAATACATTATGGTCACCATAATGTATTATTCAAATTCTTTTTGATAAAGGATAGTAAAGGACGACATCAAAACTGATTCTGGCAACCTTAATACGGTATTTGCTCCAGTGGAAGTAGAATTTACATTTTTACTTATCTTAATATCTGCCCTCCCAGAGAATTGAAGAGCCTTGACCTTGCTATACTTTAAAAGGGTCTTAAAACATGGCTATCCCCACAATCCTGGGATAAGCCGGGGCAGCTATCCATCTGAACTATGTGGATTATTTATGATACAGGTAGTCCTCAACTTACACCACTCATTTAGTGAACATTTGAAGTTACAACAGCACTGAAAAAAGTGATTTATGACCACTTTTCACGCTTATGACCGTTGTAGCATCCCCGTGGTCACAGGATCAAACTGACCTACTTGGCAACTGGCATGTATTTATGACAGTTGCACTGTCTCTGGGTTATGTGATCCCCATTTGTAACCTTCCCAGCCGGCTTCCGACAAGCAAAGTCAATGGGGGGAAGCCAGATTCACTTAACAACTGCATGTTTCATTTAACAACGGTGACAAAAAGGTTGTAAAATGAGGCACAACTAACTTAACAGCTTCCTTGCTTGCTTAGCAACAGAGGTTTTGTGCTCAGTTGCAGTCGTAAGTTGAGAACTACTTGTATATGTTTGATCCTCCTTTATGATAGCCTTTGAATAATTATTCTGCTTAACGTACAGTGCTGTGGCTCTGTTTTTTTTAAGTTGTGAGGTACCTGGAATTGCTGATGAATTTGGCTGGCTTTAAAAATCGAAATAATAAACAATGTATATGCCGCACTCTATGAACACTAACACTTCGTTTAGGGTTTAGCATGTGAATCTGACCTAAAATCAGTAGTAAACACTCCAATTACCTCTCTGGTTTATGGATTACATCCCTCCCTTCACTCCAGTCTGTTACATACCTCCTTGCTGAACTACATATATTATTTCCAAATCAGATGTTAGAGGTCATATCATGGAAACTTGTAATTTCTCATGATGACAGTATCTGGACTTGTTTTGACAAGAATATTTTTTATGATTGCTCTTGCACAAGCAAAAGGCTGGAGCACAGCCTGTACTCTTGATCAATAAAACATGCAACTTGTTTGTGTGAAATGCACATCTTTGCATAAACGAAGATGCCAGATATTTCTAGGCGAAAGATACGGCTTTCCAAGATACATATGGTCTCACTGTAAGTGAAATTCAACGCAAAAGGTTTCCCGAACTATCTGAACAACAGAGCCGAACGTATTTGTGTGGTCCTTAGAAAAAATATTAACCCAGAGAAAGAGACAGAATTGTTTAATTAGCTTATTGACACTAGCAACATTCCCTCTAGACAAAAATTTCACACTGCAAGTCCTTAGAACACTTGGCATTATGGGGCACTCGCAAGCCGTAACACCTAGATTTCTAGCTTTTATTTTTACAAGAACAATCGCTGACATGTTGCATGTTTGCCTAGAAAAGAAAGGTTTGGTTAAAAATATACCCCCTGATGTGAAGAGAATCCAGACTTTGAAAATAACATCTCAGAAATTAAATGTTTTGGTGCAGTTTGGAGCGGTAACAAATAGAAGCCAAACTTCATACAACAGGTATTACTTGAAGCAGTTTGGCATGTGTTACTTAGAAATTAGTGTAGTGCTGTGAAAAGTATCCAAATTCTTACAGTATGTCTTTACCTAGAGGGCAGAGCCTAGGAATAAAGCAGCAAGGCATACTGATTGGCATTAGATAATGAGAACCAAGGATAGTATTTCTTGACTTCTTACATTTATTTTCCTTCCAAAATGGTGATCATGGCTAGCAATTCTTTGAGCTGCCTTTTGACTGAATGGGAACACTTCTATCTAATCTTAATGAAGCATCATTTATTGTTGGTCATCAATTCATGAGTTATATCAAACATTGTTTTAAGATTTAACAGTTTCCTTGAATTTGCACTCTTCAAGCTTCTAGCCCAGTGATGGTGAACCTTTTAGAGACCGAGTGCCCAAAAATCGGCCCGGCCTGCCCGTTCCACTTCCGCTCCGCCCCCGCCCAACCGCAGGACCACCCACTGCTTCCATGGCCCGCCGCAGATTGCCCAGGTGTCCCAGGAGCGCCATGGCAGCCATGCCCTCCGCCCGTGTCCCGCAGCATCATCTGCGCTCGATGGGGCACAAGGGCGGAGTCTTGTCCCTGCTGCCCGGCTGCCATGTCCTTGGCTGCGCTGCTCCGCGCCAACTGTGCTGGGGGGTGACTCTCCTCTGGGGGGGCTGCTGGTGAGGAGGGGGCCATGGAGGGAGGTGGGTCTGGGGCGATGGCACGAGTGCCCACAGAGAGGGCTCTGAATGCCACCTCTGGCACTCGTGCCATAGGTTTGCCACTACTGTTCTAGCCAATATACTGGGCTTCAAGTTAACCTACCCACTTCTCCCCTCCCTCCCTCTCTCCCCCTACTGCAAATGATATTCCCTAGAACTATATAATGTTAAGCAGTGCTAAGACAGAGAAAAAGGGTATGGTTAAGTGGTAGATCCCCTGCTTTCCATGCAGGAAGTCCAAGGTTGAATCCCTGGTTCTTCTTCCTGGAGTGAGTAAGACTTGAATCTGAAAACCCTAAAGAGTTCCTGCTAATCTACAATACTGAGCTAGAGCATATTCCCTTTCTAGAATATGGAGTATGAATCCAGGAAGTTATCAAAAATATCCAGGATTTTCTTTATACTACTGCACTGAGCTTCTGTCAAGGAATGTGAAACACAGCTGCAATGCATGCATAAAAGAAAACTGGGGGAAACTGTAGCAGCCTATGCTATGCGCACAAATTCCAAACATATTCCATGTTGCAGCATTCCCCTTCCCTTGGGAATAATTCCTGCAGATCCTCAAACTTAGATCTCCTTGGTTTCACTCTTCTCTTCTTTGCAAAGCCTCCAGAATGATGGAAAAAAAACAACATTAACAGAACTCTTTCTTTACTTCTGGAAGAGTTAAAGAGACCAGGAAAGGCAATATAAGGATAATGTTTTGGGAGAAAACAGTGTTGTATTCATCTAGCCTTCTTCTGATCTTTGGAGAAGCAGAAGACTTTGTCCTCTAGTGCTGCCAACCTGCCTCCCTCTGCCAGATTTACACCCATACTTAGGGATAAAGCAACAGAATAAACTCTGGTTTCCATGGCCACTTGGCTGTTTATTATCTTCTTGGATCAATATGACAATATTAAAGGCTTGTCAATCTGCCATCCAAATAAGCAGCAGATGTCTCAATTGACATAAACTGCTCGGCATGAGTGTTCATTTTTGACATGGCACGATGGAAAGGCATGGATTGAAATCGTAGTCAAGCGAGACAAAAATTTCAAAACTGCGTCCCCCATGGATTCTTTGGGAATCACATTCATACTTTTTTAGATTTATGACTGCTGTAAAACATTTTCAGTGATGCTTGAGCAACTTGCTTAGGTGTGGAATGCAGTTTGACCAGCGTGTGGTTGAACCTATTGCTCTCTCCCAGCAATTTATGTACCGCTACTTCTAGGGTTTTTTTTTTACTGTTCACATTTCTTTGTATATATTGTTTTAACCGTTATCTAAACAAAATGGAAATGTACAATAAGTTGAGTATTAGCAAACCTTCATGGGGAGTTGGACTGTAGGCAATCATGAATATCTCTATTTTACAGGTGGACCCTCTCCCCAAATGCCTCTGTATGGATACAGATATACAGTATACACTTATTTTTCCCTCGGTTCTTCTACTGTATCTCTAAGGTTGCATGGCAAAAAGTAAGGCATATGGTGTTGGAATGTTCACTGATCTTTCTAAATCATTTTCTCTGTTATTTTAGAAGACAGGTTATAAAAGAGCATTTGAAACTACTCGCCGAAATATCATACTTGCGTTTGACAGCACTCTGTACTATGTCACTATGACTGCTCACTACGAAAAGCACCATCCATCTGATCAAAGCTCAGCTGCGAGGAATCAAATGCCTCTGTGACTAATATGGGCCTATTAAGCAGCTACAAGAAAAAATACCCCACTTTTCTCATGTTTTCCTCTGCTACCCCTTTGATCACGTCTACATATTGTGCGCCTATTAAATGTGTGGTTGAAAATGGTTACAGTCTCATATCAGGAGAATCTGTCAAAAGGTTGTATTATGATAACAGCAGATATAAGGTGCTTTATTCAAATGATGATTACAAAGCAGGGCTCCCAGGTTAAAAAAATAACCCAAGTCCACAAGAGAGAACAAATAGTGTTCATTATATTTAACTTTTACAAAATTCCCTGCAGAAGGTGATCTACATGTCTGCTGAGAAATTGGAACAACTACAGTATAATAGATTAGCTCTAAAATTGTTGTCCCGCCTCACCTCTTCCAAATCTGCAGTGGATGTGAAATTTAAGGTATTGGTTTCACTTCAAGAGTTCAGACAAATGAACAAGGTCAAAGAAGGTCTGGCCAGAGATTTAGAAGCAAAGTCCAGGGAAGAGAGGATAAAGGAGTTAGTTGTGTTTAACCCTGGGGAAAGAAGAGCGAATGGGAGTATCTGAATATATGAAAAGATATATATTCCAGAGCGTGGACATGTAATACAGGTAGTCCTCGACTTATAACAGTTCGTTTAGTGACCATTCAGAGTTACAACGGCACTGAAAAAAGAGAGTTATAACCATTTTTTACACTTACAACCATTGCAGCATCCCCATGGTCACATGATTTACATTCGGATGCTTGACAACTGGTTCATATTTATGACGGTTGTAGTGTCCCGGGGTCATGTGACCATTTTTTGCAACCTTCTGACGAGCAAAGCCAATGGGGAAGCCAGATTCACTTAACGACCGTGTGTGTTACTAATTTAACAACCGCATTGATTCACTTAACAAGGGTGACAAGAAAAATCGTAAAAGGGACAAAAGTCATTTAACACATTTCTCAGTTAACAACATAAATTCTGGGCTCAATTGTGGTCGTAAGCCGAGGACTGCCTTTAATGGATTTAAGTAACTGAAAAGCAGATTCTGGTTGTTTTTCTACGCGTGCAAGCGGTTCAACTTGGGAGTTATTTATCCAGGGAAGGTGAGAGATTCTGCTTCACTGGATGTGTTCAAGTAGAAACAACACGACCATCTTCTGGAATGCTTTAATTCAAATTCCTGTACTAAGCAGGTGCTCGGCCTTGGTCCCTAGATGGCCCAAGTTGCCCCTTTGAACTCTTAGGGCATCAGGAACGAGGCAGATTGATTAGATTATACTTTTGATTCTCCCAGACACAAATGGAACCTTCTAGCTAAGGAAAAGTAATTTCTTGGCATCTCAGCTGAGGCTGCATCCTCCAGTTAGATCATGGGTGATAGCAGTGCTAGAGGCTGAAGCAAAGTAGCCCCCATATCTGGGGCTCCCCATTAATGTCTGAATCCTTCACCAAGGCCAAGGAGTGTTTACTCAAACAATAATAAGCCATTTAGAAGTCCCAAGTTTCCAGGTAATGTTACATGCAATTATATTTGATGACAGGAATAGATTTACATAATGGTGAGCAACTGGGTGGACTCTTGCAAAGATGTTCTCTTGACACTTCTGCACTTCAAAGGGCTGATTTATGAAAGGTGCCCTGGAGAATCCAGTGTTAGAGCCGGGTTTTTAGCATGCCAAGTTAAAATTACTGAGTCTACTTTGTAAAACAAAATACTGAAAAAAGCCAGTGTTGGGAGATTCCCTCTCTCTCCCTTTATGGACGTATCAAAAGCAACTTTAAATTGCCTTTGTCCACTGATCGCAAGGCAACCAACAATGAATTAACAAGATGCTAAAGCAACTGTCAGTGAACATCTCATTAAACTGCTCTTCTTTCTTAGATATGTAGCTGTTCCCAAAATCCAGCCCATTCATATTTGCTTAGCTTGCCCTCCAGATACAGCTATCGGATATTCTACGAAAAATGAGCAATGTAATCCAATGCATGCTTGTCTATTGTGAGGAAACTCCAACTGAATTTAAGAAGTCTCTTTCTCACAAATGGATATTGAAGTGTAGCTTCTTAGAAATGGGGATTTAAATAAATGGCACAGTTAAGCAGTACGTTAAAAGAATTTCTCTCTCCCTCTTCCCTTTTGTTGCCCCTGAAGAAAGACTAAGTTCAGTTGAAATTAAACTGGTGCCCCAAAACATCCAAGTAATTGTCACAAAATTAATACAAAACCCATTAGCACTTTACATTCCTGGCTTTGTCCTTGTTCCATTATCTATTGTTTACTCCTGCCCCTAATTCCCTGTCGCTTTCTGTTTTACCTTGCTTTTCCACCAACATAAAAAGTTGCGCCTGAGAATTAGAAGCATATCAGCTTCTATTCAGATGTACTGGGTTTTTTTCGTGGCCTTCCATATTTAGGATACAAGGAATGGCAAAGTTAATACTCAAAAGCCTTCATGAAGCTAGCCTCTCCTGATTTCTTTCTCAACCTATTGAGGGTCACCATGGACTGCTACATTTCTATTCGGGAGGCATTTCATTCAATCTTCAGTATAAATTCTACATCTGCAGGAAGCCATTGACTCACAACCATTTTGCCATTTTATTTAGTGACAATTCAAAGTTACAACTGCATTGAGAAAAGTAACTTAGGGTCTTTTCACACTTACAACCACTGTAGCATACCCATGGTCATGTGATCAAAATTAGGACGCCTGGCAACTGGCATGTATTTATGATGGTTGCAGTGCCCCTGGGTGTCATAACCCCACCTGAGCCCAGTTCGGAGGAGGAGGAGCTGGAACCAGGACCGTCTGACAGGGATGGCACGTCTCCCTTGGCATGTTTGGAGAGGCCAGCAGCTGAGAACGATGCTGTCCCAGGCCCTCAGGTATTGGGGGAGGTGATTGACCAGACAGAGAGTTGCCTGCCTTCACAGTCACGGGAGGATTGGCTGCTGACAGGCAGTGGTGCTGATAGGCAGCAGATCCCCTCTGATGAGGAACAGCTGCCTCCTCCACTCGATCCAAGGGCACGGAGAGCAGAGTAGGAAGCTCAGAGAAGAGCTGCAAGGCTACTCGGGAGAAGGTTGTCCCACCCCTCCTCACAAGGAACACTGGAGTGCAGTGACTTATGGAGAAGCCGTGGGGAACAATGGTTTGTTTTGGCTAATACTCCCCCGGCTTGGACTCGTGCCTTTTGCCTTGCCTTGCTTTGAAGACTGCTTTTCGCCTTTTGCTTTGCCTATCTTTGAGGACTGCTTTCTGCCTTTTGCCCTGGACCTTGCCCTTGTCTTGTGGACTTGCTTAGCTGGCTGGACTTGGAACCTTGGACCTTGCCCTGTGAGCATGCTCCTACTCTGCGGACTTTTATTGGTAATATAGGGGCTGTTGTTTGGGGGACTGAGGGTGGCTGCCTTCAGGGTAAAGTGGGGATGGAGCCTTACGGTTGCTGAAGGGCCATTGGCTGAAACATTTATGGAGAGCATTAAAGGACTCTCTAGAGGCCTTCCTTGCCTTAACCACCTGGGTCATAACACTGGGTTATGTGATCATCTTTTGTGACTTTCTGACAAGCAAAGTCAGTGGAGAAACCAAATTCATTTTACAACTGTGTTACTAACTTAACAGTTTATTTTTATTTATTTATTTATTTTTTGGATTTATATCCCGCCCTTCTCCCGTAGGACTCAGGGCGGCTGACAATCTATTTAAAATACATACAAAACAATACAAATTTAAAATTAATTAAAAGGAATATTTAAATATTTGTCGAATTTTAAAATATAATTAAAACCCCCCTAAAAATTACCCTAGGCCAGTCCTGCAAGCTGGAATAACCAAGTCTTGAGGGCGCGGCGAAAGGAAGGGAGATCAGGGATAACCCTGATCTCTGGGGGCAGTTCATTCCAGTTGCAATGATTCACTTAATAACTGTGGCAAGATGGGGCAAAATCATAAAATGGGGCAAAACTCACTTAACAACTGTCAGCAACAGAATGTTTCAATTGTGGTCGTACATTAAGGACCACCTGTCCTGCATGGATGTAAAGTAGCAAACTATTACAGGCCAGAATTTTGTTTGAAAAGATACTTCTCCAGAAGGAAGCTCCATGAAAATGAATCAGAATAGACAGCCATTGTACTCTCCAACTGGAGAAATTGATTTCTCCCCCCCCCCTCATCTCTAGTTTTTGAGGGTAAAAAAATGGTTATTACGTCTCAAATATAGTCTTGTAGCCCTGATGGAAAAAGTAAGAGTTAACATTTGCTTTTCTTAAAATCACTCACACCTCTATGATGCCCCTCAGTATGTATGTTCTATTATGGATCCTTTCTTCATTTCTCCAGAAATGCTCTCCAAGTAAGAGATAAATGAGAAGGCCCTTCCATGCCAAAGTGCTGAATGTGCACAGGAAATGCTTACTCATCACTACAATAGGTGACAACATGTTTGGCTTGACAGGATACTCAAAAGACTTGAACCTAGTCCAGGGGTAGGCAGCCTTGGCTCTTTTATGACCCGTGGACTTCAACTCCCACAATTCCTGAGCCAGCCATGCTGGCTCAGGAATTCTGGGAGTTGAAGTCCACGGGTCATAGAAGAGCCAAGGTTGCCTACCCCTGCCCTAGTCAACGAATAGAAAACCACATTGTCAAACTCGCTATATCTTTATATAAATCTGGGGTACAATCATGCTTGGAATATGATGTGCAAAATCTAATCCTAGATCAAAAAGCATGATATTAAACTGAAAAAGTACAGAAAAAAAATAACCAGAAGATCAAAGGTTGAGAACTTTTTGCAGGAGAAAAAGTTATAATGCTTGAAGTTTAGTGGTGGGACAAACAGGACTGATTAAAGGAAGCACTTCTCCAAACAGTTAAAAGTAAAATTTACTCCTTATTGACGACTATCAGTATGGATGCTTTTGAAAAAAAGAAGAGAGTAGACCCATTCATAAGAGGAGATTGTCAATGGTGAGTTTTCATCGGCTTCTTAATACCAACTGCTCCTGAGGAATCTATGAAAAGAAAAATGATACTGCACTATGTCTTGCTGATAGGTTTCCCAGAAACCAGGGGTTGCTTATTATGGGAACAGAATGCTGGCCTGATCCAGCCCTGCTCCTCTTACTTTCTTACTGTACGAAAGATTTTATCCTGCCATTCCTGCAAATTTGGTGTGAGAAGAATAGCGCAAATCCATTCTGTCTCATTCTCCCTTTCACAGCCCTGCAGTTCCTAACAAAGGCTGTGAATGAAGTGCACGTTGAAAAAAAATATACAGTTGACATGTTCCATATGGAAAGATACGCTTTTTCCCCACATGAACTTTTTAAGGAGCATATTGAACAACAAAGGGAATAATTTAAAATGACCCATTGTACACCCCTCTCCCCCAAAACCCCCTGTTGGTAGCATATCAAGTTCAACCAATTCTAGCATCTGGATACCAACTAGGCTCAGACGTTAATTATATGTAATGGTAAGATTTGTTTATACTTCCTTCAATTCCAAATGCTTTCTGAGGTGGGAAGGACAACTTGGCAGCAACCCAGATTTCTTTCTTTTTAAAGCCAGTGTTGCATATTTAACACAGCTGTTTTTCTTTCTTTTCTCTCCTGGCTAGATTCATTCATTCTTTGTGCTCTTTTTCTAAGTACCTGCCACTTACACTACTCTTAATAATGTCTTGAATTGATTTGTATGTCTCCTAGAGAAGCTGATCTTTGGACACTTTTAATGGGTGTGAAGGGTTTGCACTCAGAGAAGTCTTTGGGTTATTTCTTGAATATTGTAAGCAACAGAAACTTCTAGCTTTTGAACAATTGCACGTTCAGCTCTTGATAGGAATTTTACAAAGTTCTCATTTGAATGATGGATTCAACTTTCCCATCTCTTCCAAACCTGGATGGTTAGTTGGTTGGTTGGTTGGTTTTTTTTAAAAATGTTTAGGCTGGTTTCTAAAATACTTAACAAGTACAGAAATTTCTTGGAGCAAGTAAGGAAGTATTTTGGAATGCTTTTATTTAGCCTCAAAATATAGCATAGCCTTGTACTATATGCAGTGTTGGAATGGTATGTTTTGAGAACCCATTAGAGATAGTTCAAAATTTAAATACTAAATCTGGATCTTGATGCTACCTTGTGGCACTTCTAAGCTAGCTAATGATCAGAATGAGGTTTTTTAAAAGTATATATATATTGCTTTTCATAATCCGGATAATGAATAAGGTAGCTAACTAGCTAGCTAGATAAGAGGATGGATGGATGGATGGATGGATGGATGGATGGATGGATGGATAGATGGATGGATAGATAGATAGATAGATAGATAACAGTGATTTTAATGGAAAATAAAAGTCTCAACTGCATCAAGTAGTAGAATTTTGATAGAAATTATTATGAAGGGTGGGTAACAACAGGTAGCCAATCTCAGCTGAGAAAAAAAGCTTGGAGGACCTAGTCAGATCAAGTCAAGTTACTATTTGAGTAAGATGCCATCAGGAAATCTAGAATTGTAGGCTAAACTGGCCAGCTGATATAGTATAAAGCAAGTTGCTTCCATACTATTGGCAAGAAAATTAGATGGATATGTCTGTATATTATATATCTATATACTCCACAGTTCAATTGTGAACTATGTATACATTCTCTTCTATTTGTACATCTTTATAATCACTGGGAGTTGAGTTCAAATGAAGAAAGTCTCTACCATTACCCTTTTGCCCTAGGCCTTGCTTATAGAATTGGCCATGGCTTAAAAAAATAAACAGAAAGATATATTGATGACTACTGACAAATATGTTATCAAAGGAATGTATTCATATATCCTTTTCCTTTCCAACCTCCCCCCCTTCAAATTCTTGGCTTTGAAAGCAATCTTGTGAACCAGTCAAGATGCAAGATAATGCACACAAATACTGCATTACTTCAAGATAAGTCTCTTGAATTACTGAAGTTTTAAGTGGTGGGTGGGTGGGTATGTTTATAGGGAGATATTCAGATGAAAGAGCCAGTATTCTGGATTTTGTTTTTCTACTCTCTGAACCATAGAACTTACTTTGATTGTAATGCCAGCTGGGGAATTGTGATACAGCTGCAATTTCTAAAATTTTCTCTTTGTTTCATCTTGCTTTCCATCGTCTGCTGATCTCTTCGTAAACTGTCAGTCTTGAGTCTCCATAAAATTATCCGTCAGTTTGTGTATCAAGGAGGCTAAGCTTTGAATGGTAGATTTTGAAGAACACATTTTAAAATGTCACTGATAAAGACTATGCGTTTTAAGCCCTTCCCTTCCCTTCCCTTCTGCCTGATTACCTCATGGTCACAGTTATCTTCAAAAAAGGGGGGAAAATGGATCTAGGAAACTACAGACCTATCAGTCTCTTATCAATACCTGGGAAGATTCTGGAAAAGATAATCAAGCAATGAATCTATGAACACCTAGAGGCAAATAAACTCATTACTAGAAACCAACAGGGGTTTATCAAAAACAGATCATGCCAAGCAAATCTTACTACCTTCTTTGACAAAGTGACAAAATGCTGTGGATATCTTCACCAATGAATTAAGCGAGGAGATAGAAGAGGAACTCATCAAATTTGCAGACGACAACAGCAAACTGGCAAGAATAGCCCAAACTCCAAAAGATAGGCTCAAGATACAGAAGGATTTTGACAGACCTGAACACTGGACCCTATCTAACAAAATAAAATTTGTGGTGAGAAAAGTAAGGTTCTATATTTAGGCAAGAAAAATCAAATGCACAGGTATAGAATAGGTGGTACCTGGCTCAATAGTAGTAACTGCGAGAGGGATCCTGGAGTCCTAGTGGACAATCATTTAAATATGAGCCAGCAGTGTTCTGCAGCCAACAAAAAAGCCCACACAGTTCTAGGCTGCATTAACAGAGAAACAAATTTAAGACCATGTGAAATGTTAGTACCGCTTTATAATGTCTTGATAAGACTGCACTTGGAATACTGCATTGTTTGGTCACCACAATTTTAAAAAGATGTTGAGACTCTAGAAAGAGTGCAGCAAAGATGATTAAGGGACTGGAGGCTAAAACATATGAAGAATGATTGCTGGAATTGGATATGTCTTGTTTAATGAAAAGAAGGTCAAGGGGGTGACATGATAGCAGTGTTCCACTTGTGGGTTGCCACAAAGAAGTCAAA
>NW_015387404.1:127387-182571 GCF_001527695.2 Protobothrops mucrosquamatus
ACTGCATTGTTTGGTCACCACAATTTTAAAAAGATGTTGAGACTCTAGAAAGAGTGCAGCAAAGATGATTAAGGGACTGGAGGCTAAAACATATGAAGAATGATTGCTGGAATTGGATATGTCTTGTTTAATGAAAAGAAGGTCAAGGGGGTGACATGATAGCAGTGTTCCACTTGTGGGTTGCCACAAAGAAGTCAAACTATTCTTCAAAGCACCTGAAGGCAGGACAAGAAGCAATGGATGGAAACTAATCAAGGAGAGAACCAACCTAGAACTAAGGAGAAATTTCCTAACAAGAACAATCAGTGAAACAACTTGACAATAAAAATTTAGAGGAAATTTCCCTTAGTTATTCTCCTAGTTACTGGTTAATGTGACTTTGGTTGCAGATGAAAGGAGGGGATTTGGGGAAGGAACAAAAAATGTAAGCAGTTCTGCTGGATTGAACCCCCAGTCCAGCTATTACAACCTTGAACGAGGAATCCCACTGAGTGAGCAGCCAAGCTGGTAACCAGCACATCTCCTGGTAGCAAATCCCAAAATTTAATTACACGCTATGTAAGAAACAAAAACAACCCACATCTTTTTGCCCATCCTGATTCTTCCAGGGTTCAATTTCATTGGGTGATTTCTGGTATTAGGCTTTTTTTTGGATGGGGAAAGTTTATCCTTGTCCACTTCATCCACTCAGTGCATAATTTTGTAACTCTTCTTCTCATTTGCTTCTTTTCTAGATTAAAAAGCCAGAAATGTTGCAATGCTTCCTCATAAGGAAGGTGCTCCAGCCCTTTTGATAATCTTCATTACTGAATCTTCTCTACTTCCACTTAATTTAATGCCTTGCTTGAAGTCTGTGGGCTGCATGAGGACGAGAGGCTGAAGGTTACCCATTTTTTTCTCCAGCTATATCCTTAGTGACAAGGATGTTTTTAGTATTCCTTAGAAATGTTGACAGCATTCTAGAGGAGAATTCTGAATAAGTCTGGTAAAAATAGTTGTTTTGTAGCTGGCAGGGCATGCTATGTCAGGGAAGTTTTCCGGGACAGCCATCTTATGGGAGTGCCTATAACATGCTGCGAAAATCCCACCAGCCCATCTCAATATGACCTGTTTCTAATTATGCTTCTATGGTTCTGCAGTCTAAAACAGTTATAAAGTCTCTTTTGCATGATGATAATGACATCTAGCTTCTATTCTTAGACTAGTATCCAATATATAATTCTCTACCACCTTTTAGTATGCAGTACTGCAAATGACAGAAGCAGAGATAATGAAATTAGATGCACTGTGACACTGTTGATTAGAATGAATGGCATCCCAGTTAACGTAAATGTCTTACCATTGTAAAATAAAATGTGAATGACACATGGGGGGGAAATAAAATACAGATGTACATATCCCGAATGCATATTTGATTTCAAGTGAAGGAGACATCCTATGATGCAGACATTCACAAGCACAAAGATGATAATGTTTTCAAAACAGTCTTTTTGGAGAGAGATAAAAACTCAAAGGGTAATAGAATTTCCAGTTGGCTGAAAGAACAAACATTATGATTTATTATTGATTTATACTTATTTTTCCATCTTTTCTTTCTTTTGGCATAAAATATAAAAATGTGGGGCAAGTTTGAAACATGCAGGTGTATTACAAGAAAATATGGCTTGCATTGCCAAGGCAACTATAGGCAGAGATGCTGGATTTTTGGAAGAAAGAAAATGGACTGGAGATGTTTTAGATAAATAGAAGAAAACTAGGACAGGAGAAATGAGAAGGGAAGGGAAGGAATGGAAGCCAAAGGATGATGTCTGGAAAGATCCAGGGCAACATTCAAATGACATACTATTTAAAGCTTAGCTCTTGTGTACAAAGTTTTGACTGTGGATTAAGCCATGAAGATTTGGACCGCTATTGATGTTCTTGTAGAATTAATTGTACTATAAAAGTTGACATGAAAAAGAAGAGCACAGGTCATTTGAAATCAAGACATGGCAATGATGCAAGTTTTTAATTAATGCTATCTCACAGCAAGTGATTTCCCAGGGGAGCTAAGGCAATGTGTAGTGAATGGTAAATCCTACTATGCAGGCATCCATCCTTGGACAAACACAACAGTGTGGATGTCTGAATTATTGCATAAAAGCTGTCTGGAAGACCAAGCAGAGCAATTAAATCTTCTTGCCTGTATGAACCCTTACTACAGGTCAAACAAATCTAATTTTTATTGTTCCTTAAGGAGATGATGTCTATGAGGAAGACAAAGAAGGGATATAGCGAAGAACTTTAATGAAAAAAAAGTTCACAAAAATGCCACAGCAACTAAGATAAATTGTATTATAGCAAGGGTTCATGAGTAATTGATGACTCATGTGGTAATGCTTTGGTAGCCAGGTTGTTCTGTGATAGATCTCAAGTGAACTGGAAGAACCTTTCAAGGAGAAAAACAAGGTTAACTTTTAACCTGAATAAAGGGGGGAAAAAAGATTTCAAGAGATATATGATAAACTTGCCGCTGCCTATTATATGACTGTGTTTTGCACAGCAAATATAAAAATGGTAATATAAAGGATGGACAGAAAACATTTTTATAGGATTAGCATAGATCAGAGAAGAAATAGCCTAGCACATACACATTCACAATATGGAAATACTTTTCAAAGCTCCTAGAATTATACAAACATCACAATCCTGATTGTAAATGTTATTTTGTGCTGCAATAGTTAATAAGAAATATTATATTTATGGACTCTCTCCATTTCTCAAAATGTCAGGTCTCTGGCTTCAAAGGCTACTGCTGCTAGTGAAGCAATATGATTAAGTGAACCTTTTAGGACAGATTTATGCAAAGAAATTTTCCTCCAGTAAGTGTCACATGGGGTCTAACTCAGGGAGAATATTTCAAAGATGCCACCTCTTATTTAGACCCACTAAATTAGATGAGATTAGTGGTCAAATGGACAGCAGGCCAAATTGGAGCAATATTGATTTATCCTACATTTATTGTTGGCTTTCTTTTTTTACTTTTAAAGCAGGAAAACTAGGAACTTTCATTCACAGTGCAAAATTTTTGTAGCAGAGAGGCGATGTAACTGTGCTAATCTTCCTAGGAAGATCACTTAGAAAAGTTAAAACACAGCATGGAATACATATTGATTCTATAAGTTTCTAAGTTCAGAATCCACATGTTTTGCAAACTCAAATGGACTGTGCAAGTTGTGTATTTATGCAACTCCTCACAATTGGTGATTCAAATAAACACATTTGTCTGGGTTTTTTTTCCTATAACAGATGAGAGCAAAGGGAGACTGACCCATTGAGCAGCTATATATACAAAGGTGCTAAAATGTCTCTGTGTTAAATAGCATTGAGTACAGGTGGGGCCTCAATTTAATAACACAATTGAGCCCAACATTTCTGTTGTTAAGTGAGTTTTGCCCCATTTTTATGTCCTTTCTTGCCACTGTTAAGTGAATCACTGCAGTTGTTAAGTTAGTAACACAGTTGTTAAGTGAATCTGGCTTCCCCATTGACTTTGCTTGTCAGGTCACAGTGATCACATGACCCCGGGACATTGCAACCGTCATAAATACATGCCAATAATGCATTGCAACCGTCATAAATACATGCCAATAATGCATTTCCATGATATATGAACCAGGTGAATTATAACTATGCTAACTTAATGGCTGGTTCTGACTTGCTACTGTTAGTCATGATTGCATGGCCCAGTATGTGTGAACCCGGCCATCGCTTTTTAAAAATGAACCTTAATTGGCTGGGTTCACACATACCAGAGTATATAAACATGGCTAGCAGTAGCATAATTACTAGCTTCACAGAAATGCATTGCGCCCACAAACAAGGAAACCATACCATAGCTAGTGTTTTTTAGTGTAGTCAGAATAAAATTTAGTATCCAGTCAATTATTATTTTTTTGACGTACAACCTAGATTAATGCAATTGTGAACCTAGTTACTGTTAGATTTTTTTTAATGGAATACTTCCTAGAGTTCAAATAAAAATACAGTCGTTTTATTTGTAGGCTGCTCTTAGCCATCACCCTAAATTAAAATATGTTCAGTATTACTTAGCTTGGAGGGCATCAGTTAAGACCCTTCAGCCTTTTTCCCTTGATATTTCAAGGGGGAAAAAAAAGACAGATCTTGGCAAGCCAAGAAAAAGAAAATCGATAAAACTTTTGCTTAAAAAGAGAGACAGAGTAGGAGGCAGATCTTAAGCTTTATTACATCCTACCTCTAGCATATCCAACACAGGAGATGCTAGGACAACACAGCTCAGGATCCAAAAGATCTTGACAGACTTCAACAATGGGCCCTATCCAACAACATGAAATTTAATGTGGAGAAAAGCTAGGTCTTGCACTTACGGTTGCAGGAATTGGGTATAGCCGGTCTAGAGAAAAGGATTAGGAGTGACATGATAGCAATATTTCAGTATTTGAGGGGCTGCCACAAAGAGGGGATCAACTCCTTTTCCAAAACACCAGAAGGCAAGACAAGAAACAATGGATGGAAATTAATTAAGGAGAGAAGCAACCTAGAACTAAGGAGAAACTTCCTAACAGTAAGGCCAATTAACCAGTGCAGGGATAGGCAACCTCGGCTCTTTTATGACTCGTGGACTTCAACTCCCAGAATTCCTGAGCCAGCCATGCTGGCTCAGGAATTCTGGGAGTTGAAGTCCACGAGTCATAAAAGAGCCGAGGTTGCCTACCTCCGAACCAGTGGAACAGCTTGCCTTCAGAAGTTGTGGGTGCTTCATCACTGAAAGTTTTAAAGCAAAGACTGCTCAGCCACCTATCTGAAAGGATTATAGATCTTCTGCTTGAGCAGGGGGTTGGACAAGGTCCCTTCCAGCTCTATTCTGATTGAAATATTTTAAAGAAGAGATTGGACAGCCATTTGTCCGGGATGGTATAGGCCAGGGTCTCCTGCTTGGGCAGGGGATTGGATTAGAAAACTTCCAAGCTACCTTCCAACTATGTTATTCTGTTCTCGATTTTGCAAATAGTAAGAACCGTGAGTAGAAACGGGGTGGGGGATGGAGGCGGCAGAGAGAAAAATAGCATTTTCGGGGAAAGGAGCGCCTTATTCTCCGCCCCCACCATCGCATTTGAGAGCGAGGCGGGAGGGGGGGGCGCTCGGTCAACAGACCAATCAGAAAAAGCATTGACAAATGCCCTCCTGCCAAGGGAAAAAAAAGGCGTGCGGCTTTTTTTTTTTTTTTTTCCCCGGTCACGGCGGCTCCCCCGAAGGCCGGAAATTGCTCTGTCAGGAGCCCCGGCGGTTGCTCATCAAGCGCGTGGTGATCGTTGCTTTTGACCCCCACCGCTTGCTTGCTAAGATCGTGTTTCACTTTCGGGCAAGTAAGTGGCTTTCGCTTTCCCAGGAAAATAATAGGTTGTGTATCGGAGCGTCCTGTCGCAAGAAACCCTCCTCTTACGGCGCCTTGCCTGGCCTTTCCGTAGAGCAGTGTTTCTCAACCTTGACAATTTAAAGGCATGTGGACTTCAACTCCCAGAATTCCACAGCCAGCAATGCTGGCTGAGGAATTCTGGGAGTTGAAGTCCACATGCCTTAAAATGGTCAAGGTTGAGAAACACTGCGTAGAGCAAGGGCTCTCCAACCTTGGCGATTTTAAGACTTGGGGGACTTCAAAGCTGGCTGAGGAATTCTGGGAGTTGAAGTCCACGAGACTTGCCAAGGTTGGCGCTCTCTGCCGTAAAGGACAAAAACACGCTCTCCTCCCCCCCCCACCTCCGTCGAAGGGCTGCCTCTGGGCGCCTCTCAGAAAAGGAGCCGGGTCCTCCTCCTTCCGCCTGCGACGCGAGTGGGTTTGTTTGGCTTGGATTCCCCCCCCCCGCGTGTATGCCCGGGGAAAAAAAAGTATGGTACCGTAGAAATTCTTCTCTGCTCGTAAAGTGACAGCAGAGCCATTGCATTCTAGAATTAGTATTTTTTTTATTGGGCACCTGATGACCGAGCCTGGGAAACAGGTGAGAAAATATAGTAAGGAGTAAAGCGAACCGTCTCAGCGTTAACTAAGGAGAACGCGAATTCCCTTGCAGCTACCTGGGGGAAAAAAAAAAAATAACGAGACCGATAGCTGAAATGAAAGTCCTTGCCAGGGGCATTTTCTTCGCTTCATTTGTTAGATTGCTTTCTTGGCTTTCCTGCAGGAGCTCAAACTAGTTCCAGTTTTTTCCTCCAAAACACACAGTTCTGTAACTCCTAAGTTGCAGTGAGAGTGACAGCACAAAACCACACAATGAGTCTCCAAGGCTAAGACGCAAGTTGATTTGGGTTCTCCCCAAGTCTGGCTCACCCTTTGAGCAGTAGTCTATACCTGCTCCTCAGGATAGGATGGGAAAGAAGGGAGGGAGGAAGGAAGGAAGGAAGTTAAGTTTCCTGCCTGAGCAGGGGGTTGGACTGGAAGACCTCCAAGATCCTTTCCAACTCTATTATGATGATGATGAGGAGGAGGAGGAGGAAGGAAGGAAGGAAGGAAGGAAGGAAAATCACTTGCAGGGTTCATGCATAATTATCCCTGCTCAACCATGTTTTACATAGTCAAGTTTATAAGTTTGCATGACAACTCAGAACCAAAATCTAATTTCAATGGTTATGTTCATAGAACGTAGTTGGTGAAATACAGTTCTCTCATTTCTGGTCTAATGGCTTCAGAATTTTTTAAATTGATTTTTCTAACTGCTTCAAAAAATTGAAGATGAGATAAGGTTATCAACTGCAGAATTAGTTCTAATTAATAGGGAAAGGGGGGGGATGTAAAAGCAGCCAGAAACTTGAGTGGAGGTGATGTGTCATCTTCAGAATCAAGATACTGCAGAAAGAAAAATTAGAACATAGTCACACTTGGTTTTAGGAGAGACAATTTCAGCTAGCTTAGAGAAGTATTGAGGTTAAAGGGAATTGCAGAAGAGTAGAAGATTTCTGAAAAACAAGATATTCTAAACCAGGGGTCTTCAAACTTGGCCCTTTTATGACTTGTGGACTTCAACTCCCAGAATTCCTCAGCCAGGCATGCTGGCTGAGGAATTCTGGGAATTGAAGTCCACAAGTCATAAAAGGACCAAGTTTGAAGACCCCTGTTCTAAACCCTTCTGCATTTCTTTTGAGTGCATAATTGTACCCCATTTCAGTCACAAGAAAAAATGGGGCAGCTTAAGAAACCATTGTAGACCAAAGGAACTTTCAACTGACCTAGAGTTTTAAGCAAGGACATCTATAGGAACCATGTATTAGCCTTAAGGAAGCACACGAGCAAGTAGCTATCAGCAGAAATAAAGTTAGGCTAACGTGGAAAAGGAGTTTAGTTTCACTTAGTAAAGGACAGCAACTGGAGTTTGGGGTCTGTGTCAGTTGAAAAGTGGAAGAAAAAGAAGTGCACTTCCTACTCATTGAACAGTGCAGTAGCAAGTGATAAGAAGACAAATCTCAACTTCTAGTTTCCTTCTGTAGCTGAAAAGTAGGGTCAGTGTGGATAGACTGAATTCCAGAAGAAATTAGAGTCCAGGAACAAAGAAGTCATTGTAAGGGTGTTTCTTCTGTTTTCCATCCCCCCAGTGTATTTTAACCCTTCTAGTTTACCATCTATATTCATACAGTTTAGAGGAGCAAATCCGCTCATATCTCTGGTATATCCTAATAAATTTGCTCATCTTGCAATTCAGTTGATAAGCCTTCTTTAAACTGAAGAATTAAAGCTAATTCATTTCAGTCTCCACCTTTCAGATAGAATTGAAAGACTTATCTGTGACTATCTACCACACCTTGACACAATTTGCTAATTTCTTGATTAGCTTTCTGGCTGGGTTTTAAAAGCATCTTTGAGTATCTGCATAAAATTGGCATAGCTATCCATCACAGGATTATTATTGTCTACCAGAGTAATTTCCTGTTTGGCAGCTTATAAGTCAAGAGCCCAAGGATAAATCTCATCCATACGGAACGTGGGGAAATTTCAGTTATCCCCAATTAAATGTATAGCCTACACTAAAGGATAAAAAGAACAAATTTATTTGGGGATCTTCCCTATTTGTCTGGTAACAAGCTCTGGTAACAAGAAAACATGGTTGGATCGGCAAGAATCGCCATAGCTGGTTCAAAGCAACCCAGTTGCTGACATTAACCAAGTATTGAGCTTTATACCAATAATTCAGTGCTGCAGTTGAATGTTGAACTGTAGCACTGATGACTTGTTCACCAGTAAGTGGTGTTCCCAGAGGGCTTTAGTCAAGCCATAGCCATGGTTTTAGTCAAGAACATAATAAAATGTGGCCTTTCCTTATAAGTGTTGTTGATATGAGTGTTAAGCTCCTGGCCAGAGGTCTTCAAACTTGGCCCTTTTGTGACTTGTGGGCTTCAACTCCCAGAATTCCTCAGCCAGCATGCCTGGCTGAGGAATTCTGGGAGTTGAAGTCCATAAGTCATAAAAAGGCCAAGTTTGAAGACCCTTGCTCTTGGCAGTAAGTTTACCAAAAACATCATTCTCTTGGAATCATTTTTAACAGGATTTATTACAAGGGAAAGAGATTTTATTATAGAAAATTTCTACAACTAGATTACTTTCTTTTTAAGAAGCCGGTTTGTCATATCTGCTCATTAGGACATTGGTTCCTTTCCAGTGTCCCAATGATGAATCAATGGGCTGGCAATGTGTTTCCCAAATAATTGAGGAATGTGCAGATATCTGCAAATGTTTTCTCACATGTCTGCCCACTCCCTGAATACTGCTCAACTGTGAATACGCCATTACAAAAACTATGGTTCAGTTTATTAGGCAATTGATTTGTGATTAGTTAGAGAGGAATATGTTACATGGCAGGAACCATCATTGTATTGCCAGAGCCAGGTAATTGTCAAACTGAACTAATTTTCTCTTTTTCTTTTTAAAGAGCAGACTGTTTAATTGGCTGTGGGAGTGTAATAGACATAGTTATTTAAATTTCAACAAAATATATGACAGTGTTTCTTATGAAACATTTATAGAGAAGATAACAAAATATGGGCTGGACTGTATTACCATTAGTTGGACACACTTATAGCCATAAGTGTACCTCAAGCTGGAAGGAGGTGAGAGCTGCAAGACTCCATTCTAGGCCATCTTCTGTTTGGATGAAGGGTTAGAAAATATGAGACTTGCAAATTTGGGAGATAGATGAAGGAAGAGTAAATAGAGGACAGATTCTAGATTCAGGAGGATTTTGACACGCTAGTCAGTGGACAGAAGCCAGCAACATAAATTTCAACAGGGACAAATGTGTAGTTTTTTATTTGCATAAAAACAATCCATGGCATGAATATATGATTAGAGCAATCATATCTGGCAGAAGTAGATGCAAAAAAGAACCTTAATGGAGTGTAAATAGAGTGATCCTGTTACAAAAAAGCAAATGCCATCAAAGGCAGCATCAAGAGAAGTGTTATTGTTTCAAGAAGCAGTGAGTTGTAATTGCCTCTAAACAAACTTTGATTAGAAATCAGGAAGAATTTCGTACAGGCAGTACTCAACTTACGATATGAAGATATGACAAACACAAAAAAAGATACTTAGGACTCAGATTTGAAGTTCCAATGGCTGCCCCTCCCCCCCACACACTTGCTGGAAAGCAATGTTTATTTCCAGTTTACTTGCAGTTTCCAACAAAAAACATTCTTGCAGACAATGAGTTCTCTTAACGACCACGATGATTCACTTAACGACTGGCATGACGTAAGCCCATATTCCAAGCTCCATTATAGTTTAGAACAGGGGTAGACAACCTTGGCTCTTTTATGACTCGTGGACTTCAACTCCCAGAATTCCTGAGCCAGCCATGAAGTCCACGAGTCATAAAAGAGCCAAGGTTGCCTACCCCTGGTTTAGAAGATGAGGATTACGTGAACTGGCAAATGTTGTTTAACAATGGACCAGATTGCCTCAGAAGATGATGGATTTCTTTCCCTGGAGCTATTTAAGCAGAGGTTGTATAGCTATTTGTTACAGGTGCCATAATAGCACTTAGCGGGTGTTGTAACAGAGGATCTCTGAGGTTCCCTCCCAACCCATACATTCTACTAATTTTCTGGCTGAGGCATTATTTTATAATGCCCTCATAAGTTTCCCATGGAATATCTTACAGTTTGGTAACCATGGTTTGTTAAAATGTTACAATTGATTAGGTTCACGACATTACCCTTAGTCATTAACTATAGTTTATCAACCACAGTGAGTTTATACCTCTGGTTTAATCAGAAGTAGCTACCGTACATCCATATCTTCCATAGACCAGGAGTGGGGGATGGTTTCATGTGCAACCTAGATCCTGTGCATGCTCAGAGAAGTTCACTTGCTCAGCCGTTGCTTGTGCAGCTCAGTTGCTAACAAGCCATGGACCAGTACCAGAAAATATGTAGTTATTAAATAGCAGGTTTTCAAGATTAGTTGGTCATTGGTAGTAGTTAATGAAGTTATGGAGTTGAAGTTCAATATATACTGTACATTAGGCATCATATTAGAAGTGATTGCTTTTTTTACAATAAATCTTCATTCTGCCTTATTTTTGTCCAGGAAAAATATTAAGAAAGTATATCCTAGTAATAATTGTCCTTGGAGAATGTAAAAGACCCTTTATCACTGATTGATCTCATGGTCATTTCAGCAATCAAACTTTTTAAAAACTTGTTTCTTTTGTTTCCTGGCTGGTTTGATCAGCTCCGTGTTTGCTTCTATTCACTTTAAACAATGCTCTGGATTTTTTTTTTTTTATTTAAAAAAAAAAACAGACTTCCAAAGACTATTTATTTTCTGCTTCTGTCATCATGGTTCAGTGCCAAAAAACTGGAAAATTTATTCAAGGAGAAAGCAGGAAGTATGTGCTTTGCTGTATACACAGGTTGAGTAATATCTCTGCAGATTACTGGTTGCTGGACTGTATGAATATTTATTATGCACTATGACTCTTTGATCGTTAAGTGTAGTTTGTGAAGCTTTCCACTTCTAGGATTTGTAAAAAAAGTACTTATTGTTGGTTTTTTGCTTAAAAACTGTTTAACAATAAAGAGGATAATTTAAAAATAAATGCAATATTGGGCTGAGAAATTCTACTATTGTAGTTTGACTTAATTTTGAGCTTTTTATAATTTCTGAAAGAGTTAACCAAAATTTTGTACAGATTATTTTCTTTTAATTTTCATATTCAGAAGCTTTTATTAAAAAGTAGCTAAGGCACAAAGTGGCACTTTATAGAATTGCTTGTTATACCATGATGTTTTGACTATAAGTAATAATTAGTAGTGAAAAGATGGTAAATATTTACTGTTTACATTTGTATGTATTCTAACTATATTGCGACACAATCCACTTGCTAACACTTATTTGTAAAAGTGATAATGATCTGCTTGGTGAACAAATGGGCTCAAATAGGTTTCTAGCGGTGCAGTAACTTGAGGGATCTTTCACTTTGTTTTTAAAATGTGTCATGATCACATTTACAAAAATGTCAGTGTACTACAGAAGAATTACCTTTAGCATTGAAGAATAGTCATATTTCTGGTTGAGTGTATACCAGGTGCCTTCAAACTTGGCCCTTTTATGACTTGTGAACTTCAACTCCCAGAATTCCTCAGCCAGCGTACCTGGCTGAGGAATTCTGGGAGTTGAAGTCCACAAGTCATAAAATAATTCTGGGAGTTGAAGTCCACAAGTCATAAAAGGGCCAAGTTTGAAGACCCCTGGTGTATACTATGGCCAAGGTTCACATGTCCTAGGGTGGCAATGTGTGACTTTAAATATGATTATGTCCCTTATTTCTTCTCCAAATGGCAACAAATGTTAAAAAATTGTTCATAATAAGTTCTGAGTTATGTGTAAAATTATGGGTCTTGATACCAGTTAGGCAGAGTTAGGCAAGGTGAATAGGACAATGATTAATAATGTTATCTGGAATCCTTTTGACCTTATGGAAGTGAGGAAATTCCCTGTAGTGTGGCATTGCCATATGTGTAACACTTACCTGGCTTCTTCAAATAGTCAATGGGATGTGCTTGTAGTGGGATTTGGAAATTGATGAACATCTCTGGGAGAAGGTTATTGTTTTGAAAGAGGCAGTGGACTCTCTGTTGTAGAGGCCATCTCTCAATTCAATTGTATTAACTCTCAGTGTTTCCAACTTTCTTTTTGTGATGAAGATTGTTGAGAAAATGATGGCAACAAAGAATCATAGAAGAAGTAAAATCTTTGTAATTAATTAAGTTTATCCCCCAGGTGTGGGATAAAAAAAGGCATTTATTGCTCTAGGGCAGTGATGGCGAACCTTTTAGAGACCGGGTGCCCAAAAACCGACCCCGCCTGCCCCGTTCCACTCCTGCTCTGCCCCTGCTCCGCCCCCAGCCCGGCCCCACCCACCTGCAGGGCTACCCGCTGCCTCCACGCCCTGCCACAGATCGCCCAGGCGGCCCTGCAGCACCATGGTGGCCATGCCGTCTGCCTGCGCCCTGCAGCATCATCTGCGTGCGACAGGGCACAAGGGCGGAGTCTTGTCCCTGCTGCCCGGCTGCCATGTCCTTGGCTGCGCTGCTCCGCACCAGCTGTGCTTGGGGGTGACCTCTGGGGGGCTGCTGGTGAGGTGGGGGCCACGGGGGAGGTAGGTCTGGCGCGACAGCGTGAGTGTCCACAGAGAGGGCTTTGAGTGCTGCCTCTGGCACTGGTGCCACAGGTTCGCCACTACTGCTCTAGGGCAGGCATGTCAAACTGCTGGCCTGTGGGCCAGATGCATCACGCTGAAACTGCGCCCACCCCATTGCCAGCAATTGGGAAAAAGTCGCGATACATCGCATGACATCACGTGACACGCGAGTTTGACATGCCTGCTCTAGGGAATTATCTTAATCAGGACTTGGATGTGGGGAGTGTATCCCTCTTGGTCATATTAGATCCTTAAGTATTGTTCAAAACCTTCCAAAATAGTATTTTTCTTACAAAGTTTAGATGTACCGTATTTTCCGGCGTATAAGACGACTGGGCGTATAAGACAACCCCCAATTTTTCCAGTTAAAATATAGAGTTTGAGCGAGAGAGAGGGGGGGGGGGAGAGAAAACTTGATGAGTAATATGCCAAACCACATGTGTAAAGGAATAAAATAGAATACCCGTATTTCCGGCGTATAAGACGACTGGGCGTATAAGACGACCCCCGACTTTTGACAAGATTTTCAGGGTTTAGAAAGTCGTCTTATACACCGGAAAATACGGTACTTTCATCATTGGTTTAATTCAGGGGTAGGCAACCTTGGCTCTTTTATGACTTGGGGACTTTAATTCCCAGAATTCCTGAGCCAGCCATGCTGGCTCAGGAATTCTGGGAATTAAAGTCCCCAAGTCATAAAAGAGCCAAGGTTGCCTACCCCTGGTTTAGTTCCTCACAGAGTGGGCAAGTTCTAGTCATTAGTAGTAGTAGTAATAGTAGTACAATAGTAGTAACAGTAATGAGAGAAAAGCAATCAATTCAATAGTTATTCTAGTATTGTGATTCACAGTGCTTGGTCCAAATGTTATTTAACATCTGTATGAAACTGATGTGGGAGATCGTCCTTTGACCTGTGCTAAGTATCACCAGTATGCTGATTATACTCATTTTTACATCACAACCCCAAATCAAGCTGGAGATACTATAATAGTCTTGAACTGGATCCTTGAGGCTATCAGGGACTTTAGAAACAATGTGAGGGCCTCCTTGTCCATAGTGTCATCTACTCTTTGAGCAGAAGCTGAGAATCCATAAAGACCCCAGATTGTATATCATTGTTGAGAGGGGAAGTGTAGTTCTATCCACGAATAAAGATGGACAATTGCCAGGTCTAGGGAGCCCTAATAAACACAACCATTTGGTCTTGGTAGAATTGAGTTGGAGTTGGGTCCTTCATATCCAGGTTTACACAGTGTCCAGATATGGTGACAGAACCACAACATTTTGGTGTCCAGGTTTTGAGAGGGGTATTTTTTATTTTACTCTAAATGGATTTTAATTGTATTAATTGAATATTTAGGGTGTTGTTTTTATATAGAGTTATATTATTACAGTATAAGCTATCCAGAATCTTTGGACTGGGTGATACAGATTTTTTTTTAAATAAATGACTGATTAACTACATAAATATTCTATGCAGAATTACCAAAATTTTTATCAATTTCAAATTGTATGCTTAACGTTAAGAATTTGCTGCTTTGCAAGTACAGTATTCTCCAAGGCTGTCTAAATCAGGTGTCTTTTACAGATTCAATTTTTATTTCTCTGTTTTCCAGAAGCCTGCTCAAAATGCAAAGTGAGAACCTGGGACCAGTAAATTACTATGTTGGAATTGATGTTGGCACATCGAGTGTCCGTGCGGCTTTGGTAGACCAGATTGGCACGGTAGTGGCTTATGCAGAACATCCAATTCAAATTTGGGCACCGCAACCTGACTATTATGAACAATCCTCTGATGACATCTGGGCAGCTTGTTGTATAGTCACAAAGGTACAGATATAGTGTGAATAAATGACTATTGTATGTTACGTGCTTTGAGGAACCCTATCTAATTATCTGAGAGAAGTTGGCTGTCTTTGAAAATGATTGCAATGTGACATTCACCCCGACACACATGATTTTAGAAGATCACCCATCTCTTCACTGTTAAGTTCACAAAATTTTGGCTTTTGGATTCATATTTGGCTGCATGATAGCCATGTTTTAAAGACTGACAGCAGCTTCTGACAAAATGTGTCATATGTCAGTTACAGCTGCATTCTTTCTCTCTTTCTATCAAATGTTTTCTTCCTATGTGGCTAGCAGGGTTTTAATTGTACCCCTTCCAATATTCGTAACAAAGCTCTATTAAAAATAGCATAGATCAGCGGTTCTCAACCTAAGGGTCGCGACCCCATTTGGGGTCGATCGACCATTTCACGGGGGTCGCCAAGCAAGGCTGTCCGCCATTTTTTCCCCCTTTTCCGGCGGGTGCCTTACCTCCCTTGGGCTGGGCCAGCTGGTGGTTGGCCTGCTCCGTCTCTGCCGCTTGCCAGCTACGCCTCGGCCGGCGCAGGGGGCGGAACTACGCATGTGCGGCACTCCCGGGCAGGGAAAGTCCTCGACTTACGACCGGTTGGGTAGTCCTCGACTTATGACCAGTTTAGTCCTCGACTTACGACTGGTTTAGTCCTCGACTTACGATCGGTTGGGGGTCGTAAGGTTGAGAACCACTGGCATAAATGCTATTGGACTGGACCTCCTTCATTTATTGAGCAATTTATTCATTAATTAATTTGCAGGGTGGGATGCACGGAGAGCTTTAGTCTTTTTCTAACTCATGGCGGTTTTGAATGTGTTGGGTTTCTATTGCAAAATTTATACCTTGAAGTTGTATTTTTTTTTGTCATCCAATAAGGCACTCAGAAAAAAATACCAAATTCTTATTTGCTTTTTTAAAGCGATTCTGTATGTCTGAGCACGTGATCAGATAAAAAACATGCATAAATTTCCTCAAGATGATTAAGAGGGCATGCATATGTTTATATTTTGCAACTGTATATTCATTGTAATGAAAATGAAACCTGAAAATCAAATAATGAATGCAAAATAGAAGGTTCTGGCTCCTTTGCTTTAATATGGATTCTATGGGCTGAAGTGATAATGGACATTAGGGGACAGTGAGGTGTTTTAGTCCTCTAAAAAATATGTGGATTCAAATCAGCCGATATTCTGAGGTTGGCTTTTTAAATATGCATGAGATACTTGGTAATTTGTAGATGGACAGTTCATTGTTCTCTTGTTATTGATCAGTCTTTTTAAACATTCATGAGCCGTGCTATTGAGTGAGTGTCCTAAGAGAGTTGAGGCCAGAACAATTGTTATGTGAATAATGCAATAAGAATAGAGAGCTTCTCTTCGTCACATATCCCCTCTCTTGTCCTATTTAACCTGAAGATTAAATACATTGTTATTACACTCTAGTAATCTGATTTACAAAGTATTTAAAAGGTAAGAGTGATTCTAACAGACACTGATGAAAAAAAAAACTTTCATTGGCATTAATATTTGTTTTTTTATTTGTCTTTTAGTTGGTGGGGGGAATAGCTTCTTGATCCTCAAAGTAGACACAGTGAGCCAGTTGCCAATTTCCTTCATCCATTCTCCTTCGTTTCTTTGGGCCTAATATTATGGCTTTCAGAGAATTGAAACCTTTTAAAATGTAGCTGGATGCATTTTAAGTACAGCCGAAGAAGGACACAGAGGGACCATCATACTTGGAAGATTAGTTTTCTTGTAGAGTTGTTTCCTCATCTGGGGAACCTTAAAAGGCTGATATCAATCATGCAAGTCTCACTGTGTTTTTCCATTCCTCCTTCTTATATCCTAATGATTCAGGGAAAAGCCATTCTGAGTCTCTTTTGATATTACCCAACCCTTAAGAAATAGGTTTGTCAATTTTGTTTCTGTAAGGGCTTCTGAATATTTCCCTCAAGGCCAACCCTGGGGCTCTCTACATCAAAAAAATGTCTGAGACTTTGAACACCTATTGTCACTAAAATTAGAGTGACGGGGTTCTAAGATGTACAGTTTCTTGGTGTTATTGTTGTTTTCAGATCAGTTCAATTCTACCAGGTAAACAAGTACTGTATCCATGAAAGATTTTATATTAACAGATCTCTCCTCAGATCTCACAGTGAAACAGTTGGGAAAAACATCATGAGAACACTTTTGGATGAGAGCTCATCAACACACTGAGCTTTTTAGTAAGAAAATATTGTTGAAGTTTAACAAATTATTTTTTCTGGAAGTGGATTTTTGACAACCACAGTAATAACCTGTTATGCTGGAAGTTACAGATACCATTTGTTTAATAGTTTCATTCTCATTATTGACCAATATACCAACATACGCAAGCTCATGCATCTCCATTATAATATATAATCAATCAGTTAAATGTAAAGGAAAATATAATTATTGATTTTTAAGAAGAACGAATTAATCAACAATGGATAAAGTAATCAATAGTCCAAACTGTTATATAGTTATCCTTATTAGTAATTTAGATAATCATATAGTGTTGGCGTTTATACTCTCTCTGTATGCAGTGCTGTGGATTTAAAGTTTAATTTGAACTTCAGCTTTATACACTACTGTATTAACTGTTTTGTGTGCCTCAATGAATAGAAAAGTGAGCTATCTATTTAATTTTTTTTTTCTTTCACAGAAAATTACCCAAGGAATAAATATTTCCCAGATTCGAGGGCTTGGCTTTGATGCTACCTGCTCCCTTGTTGTTTTGGATAGCCATTTTCATCCTTTGGCAGTCAACTCTGAAGGTAAAACCTTCAAATAATGACTAAGATTTGCAATAGTAAGATGATAATTTAAAAATAAAATCTGGGCAATGATAATTTAGCCAGTATAAATTCAATTATAAATTGTGCTGATACCGAATTACCCACTTTTCAGATAGATTTGATTAAAATGTTTGTATTTAAGTGTATAGGACTTTCATATATTTTTATGGAAGGAGATTTGCTATCAAGTTTTATCTAAAGTAAAAAGATAAGTGAATTAGAAGGAGAAAGTGAACACAAAAGAGGAAATTTGGCTGTGTCAGAAAGAAGTAAAGATTTCTTTATAGAGTGAGGGCTAAGTCACAGGGCTGCAGTCAGAAGGCAAAGGAAATAGTCTTCTTTTTGATCTCATGCATTACTACATGGAATCAGACATTTTTTGACTATGAGTACCGTATCTCCTAAAAAAAAGATGGACAAATCCTGCCTTCCCAATTACAGTCATATGAAAAAGTAAATACAACCCATTGATTTTTTTTTACTTTTTCATTATATTTCAACATAAAAATATTTTAGCTTCGTTTTAACATTATTGTTAGATAAAGGGAATATAATATAACAAATACAGCAACATCCAGCATTTACTTTTTGTATTCCATTATAAAATTTAAATAAACATAAAGATGAAATGAATCATCCATACGTTGGCATCTTAGGGAGCCACTGAATTGGAGTGGACTGGAATGTTACTATTCAGTAAACTAAATTAACTAAGAAGAAAAAATGTTGCTTTCATAACAAGCGAGGATATAGCAAGGACAGTACCTGGTTATAATGCAATCAGTAATTGAATAAAACCAATTAAACTTTATAGATTACCCTATTAACAATTATCCAAACCTATGCTCCAACCATTGATGCAGAAGAAGAGGAAGCTGATGAATTTTATGATCACCACCTGTCTGGAATTGGTAAAATGCGCAATCAATGTATCCAGATTGTGACTTGAGACTGGAATGTCAAAGCATTAAGAATGAAAACATAGTTGGTCCCTACTACCTAGGAAATCAAAATATTTTTAACAATTCTATCAAATGTCTTCTTGTTAGCACAGACTTCCAGTGACTAATGTGAATATCCCCAGATGCCTTACACAGAAATGGAATTGGTTATATTATTGGTATAAGAAGATGGAAAAGCTCACTTATAATAGCAAAAGTGTGGCCAGAGGCTGACTGTAAAACAAAATATGAATTACTCATGTGAAAATGTGAAGCCAAGTTAAGGAGGAATAAGACAGCTGATTAGTTTCTACAAAATGATATTGATCATATTCCTACCATTTTTGTTATAAGCCATGATTCAGAGTCTGATTCTGACTTGAAAGCTTCGAATACTGTGTTGGTCTGTGCATATCAACAGCCTTGAAACAGAACAACTTTTAAGGAAAACAAAAAGAATCACTTTGAAGCCCTCAGTTTCTACATAGGCAGAGGAACAGTGAAATGAACTTAAAGAAATTATTAAGGAGAAAAGTGGGGAAAAAATTGCCAGATTAAAAAAACCCCAGAAGAAATCAAACTGGATGTTAGAACAAACCATGAAAATTATCAGGAAGAATAAAGAACCTGAAGCCAAGAAATACAAAAATCTCAGGAAAGATATTAACAAAGAATTTTAGAAAGATGTTAGTAGAACAATGACATCTGTAAAGACATCAAGATGGAGAAAGCCACACACACACAAAACCTCAAACAAACAAATAAACAAACCAAAAATCAAACCAAGGAATGTCTTCCAAAAGATTTTTGAACTCAGATGGAGGTTACAACTTTGAAGTGATATGCTAAAGGCTGTCAGACAATAGTAATTAATGACAGGAAATTCTGGAACATGCTATGTTGGTCTAGGTGCTTTTATACATTTATTTGCTGTTTAACTGTAGCTTTTATAATTGCTAATGCAGTCCGAAGGAAGGCAGAATCTGTGCAAATATTTTGTATAATCAGAAAAAGGGGTGGATCACCTGTCAATATTGAATTTTCTTAATTGTAGTTGTGCCCGTTACAGCAGTCCCGTGAGACTATTTTTGTGATCTGTTTAAATATGTTGTAATTATAGGTACGGTGCATGTTTTTAATGAAAAAAGCATATCTTTGTAATGGAAAGTATCTGGATAGAAGAATATGTGTACTAAATATTTTAGTGGAAACAATGACGGCTTTGGTTTTGTTTTATAAGGAGAACACAAAAGAAACATCATCATGTGGATGGACCATCGTGCAGCTAATCAAGCAACACGCATCAATGAGACACAGCATAATGTGCTGTCCTTTGTTGGTGGTGTGATGTCGGTTGAAATGCAGCCACCTAAATTGCTATGGATGAAAGAAGTAAGTTCAAGAATTCAATAGACTTTGCCTATTTTTGCCAAGAATGCTTGAGTCTTCTAACCTGTATATCAACTGTTCTCATTCTGTTTCTTGCTAATGTTACAGCCATTATCTCCAGCTAGCTTAGCCAAACATTGCTTCTAACCTGCTTCTCTCCTTAGCCTTCTGTGGAAAGCATGTTGGGAAAGGTTACTGCTAATATCCAGAGATAATAAAATATAGAAGTATTGGAAACTATTGGAAACTATCAGTAACAAGGAAATTGCAATAATTTTCTAATGACTCCTGCTTTTTATGTTGGCTGTTTATAAATATAGTTATAGTTCCTAATATGGTCATTTTTAAATGTTGGATTGAAATATTTAATATTTTCTCAATTGGAAGGTCTGGCATGTTGTATATTGGTCTTTCGAAGAATGAGGTCAAGCCTGGACTATTTGCTAATGACAAAAAATACATAGTTAAAAAGTGTTAGTTAATATTCACTACTTTTATATATTTTACATCAAGAGTGGTAGGACTAACGTCTCATCCACTTCAGAATTATTCATAGTGTAAGTAGGATTTTTAACTGACTCTGTTGGTTGTTTGGTCTTCTAAGAAGTAAATAGTAGAAGTGGCATAAAGAAATGTACTTTTCTCCCTTTTCCCAACGATTCTGCTATCTTGTTTGGATGTATATTAGGATTTTGCAGTTATTCTTTCCTGCCAGGTGACAAAACACAAAATTTAGTACATTGTACTGCATGTTATGGGGATGGGATCTAGCTGGCACATGTTAACAATATTAATGGGTATCTGCAGATTCTTGCTTCTTGTATAAAAATAACAAAAGGATCATTGCACCATAATGCTGAAAGCTTTACCTCTTTCAGATGTGAGTGTGATGTCATAATGCATGTACAAAAGGAACAGAGCTTCCACTGCAACAATTCACAATACAATAATTAGACTGACCGATTTGACACAGCTGCAGGCATTCGTAAGGGAACTAACACTTTAGCAGTGATTCCATGTAAAAGAGGATATTTAAATTTGAAAAATATTAGGTTGGAATGGGAATTGAGCAAGTTTCTTTATCAACTCTATGTAACAATATAAAGCTTTCATCAGGAAACTTTTTGTTTGACGTCGCAGTGTGACTGGTGCAGGAAGACAGGGCTCCGGCTTCCGATTTCGCCCCGCTGGGGTCCCTAAAAAGGGTCGAAAATCACTCCGAAGAGGCGATGGAGAAGGAAGGGACCCTTGTTGATCATGGGAGGGCAGCAGCCCTCCCGTTTGATCCGAGGAAGCCCTCCAAACCGGCAGGGGAAAGACTGGCTACATTCGTGTGGCCAGTCAGAAGCTGCTGACAGCCAAAGAAAATAAGCATTAACCAGCAACTTTCAAGCAATGTGGATGGAATTGTGTGAGACCATATCCTCTCTTTATGACTTTAAGACTTTTTCCTGGGAAAAAACGCCCAAAGCAAAGAATCCTCCCCCATGAGAGAGGGGAGGGGAGTTTCTGCCCCAATCCCTCGGGAAAAGAAAAGCGGCAAATTAAT
This sequence comes from Protobothrops mucrosquamatus, assembly GCF_001527695.2. Taxonomy (NCBI): domain Eukaryota; kingdom Metazoa; phylum Chordata; class Lepidosauria; order Squamata; family Viperidae; genus Protobothrops; species Protobothrops mucrosquamatus. Next base: position 148,653 of record NW_015387404.1, read on the forward strand.
TGCTTGGGGGGAAATAGAGAAAATTACAAGATTAATTTAGAAGCAAAAAATTACAAGATTAATTTAGAAGCAATAACTTTGAAATTTGGGGAGTTAAAAAAAAGAGACTTAAAAAGCTTGTAATATAAGTTTGGATGTAAAAAGCTGGAAGACGGCATCAACGACATCTAGTGGCGAACTACAGCACTACAATTTATTATACCTAAAGAAAACTTGGCTGGAAGCCCAGATTCAGATAAGACTCTTGTTGTTTTCAGAAACTTTCACTTTTGAAGACTGCAGCTGGGAAAAGGGGAGGGGACCTCTTGGGCTGCTTATCTGTGTGGCAGAGACAATAAACTATTTTGAAACTGGCCTGCCTGGACTATGAATATAAATACTAACTGACTTTTAGAGCTGCATCATGGAGCTATTTCCCTATAGAAGAAACATGCATTATTGATTGAGATGATGGAATTCTTTGGACTATAAACCTTTGATTGATGAACAGTTTTTTATTGCTCTTCTCTCTCTGGACAGAAAGGATGTGTTTTAAATTGGACAGAAAAATTTGAAAAATTTGAACTTTACTTATATGTGCTGAGGGGAGTCTTAAGGATGGACTGATAGGCTGGCTGGATAATTAGGAGTTCAAATGACAATTGACTGAAACTTTTTAAATCCCTAATAGATTGGACTATAAAGACTACATACAAAAACAAAATGGACATTCCATACTTAGCTTCAAATGGTAAAAAACCATCCCTAACACCTGACCCCAAAGCCCCCAGCTTGACATACCAACAAGAAAATGTTGATGAATTTCAAAAAGAAATTCTTTCTATGTTAAAATCAATACAAGAGACAATTGCCTTAACTCATGATGAGATTAAAAACAACACAAACGAGATAAAAGAACAATTTTTTAATCTAAATCTACAAACTCAGAAAATGACTACAAAGAAGGAACTAGCAACCCAGAAAATAGAAGGACAATCAGAGGAAGCAGATCCAAAGATGGAGGACCTAAAGAAAGGAACTAACAGACAGACTTAGACAAATGAAGAATTAGAAGACGTAGTGATAATATCGGAAAAGGAAAAGATATCTGTCAAGATCTCAGAATCCACTTGAGGATAAGAAAGAAGAGCTGATTGAATGGAAGATAGAGCTGTTAGGAGAATTGTGGGAAATTGGAGAAGGAGGATTTTAATGAATATCAGTGGACTGAGTGTCCTTCCAAAAATACTTTAATCAAATTGTCTTTCTTATTCCAAACAATATACACAGAAATAGAGGAAGAATTATTTGATGATTCAAATGCATTGATGTTAGTTGGCAAAGGAAGAAAGCTAGAGTAAGACTGAAGAAAATAGAGTTTTTGACCCATTAGATGGGATGTTATACTATTAATCAGATATTTGAACATGGCTGAGAATAGATAATTGTTAGAAATAGAAATATTATTATAACTAGAAAGATAGGATTTATAACTAGAATATTATATTTTGGTATGAGAAGGGAAATATGAAAATGCTAAGAGGGTTTGAATAAGGGAAGTTTTTGGTTACCCAAATATAACTTATTATGAGAAATTATAAGCAATAGAGACATTCTGAACACTGATGGGAAATTAAAATTAAAAAAAGTGGGAAAAACAGGATATTAATTGAACAAATGAATATTAAGTGCAAATGCAATTAAGATATATTTTGGTTAGAAAAGATATTTTAAACCGACATTATTGATATTATTAGGAAAATGTAGCAAAGATGTTGATATTCAATTGTATATGTATTAACAACAATAAGAATTGTATTTGCCTAATGTGAGAAAATGTGTACTACGGGAAGAAGAGAGGAAGCATTGGATGGTGTAATATTGGGCCTAGATTGAAGAACTTAATAATACCACTGAATAACTAATGGAACCAGGACAACACGTTGTTTATTAAGTACTTATGATGGTAAAACTAGAAAATTAATAAAATATTTATATAAAAAAAGCTTTCATCAGGGAAGAAATAAACTGTCACATTAGAAAAGTAGATGATGTATGGAGAAATTGAATTGGATACTATTGAAACATATTGAGTTCTCTACTGAAAATTGATTTGATAAATAAGTTCAGGACAGACGAAATATATCTTCCAATAATAACTAAGGGATTTGTTTCTAATAACTGATGACCTTCAATGTGCATTTTTCATCTCATTGTCAGTATCTTATTATAAGAGGCAAGACAGAATGTTTCAGTTTTAAAGGTGTACATTTCTAATTGAGAAATGCAAAGAAAAATGAAACTGCTACATATAAGATCTCTAGATACTACATTAGATTGAAAAAGCTATAGAATTTTATAGTATACATAAACAGAGTTTAAGAGACATGGATTCTTAGAGCGCAGATAATTATTTTCAAAATAGCATCTGCCCAGAAAATAAGTAGCTTTTTAAAATACAGAGAACTTTTAGTATTTCAATACATTTTCAAATATCCATATTTCTGGAAAGGTGTTAAGAGTAGGCAAGACATCTCTTCAGTTGGATTGTAAACAAAAATATTAAATTAGCGAATGCTTGGGCAAAAGCAGGGAGTGATCTTGTTTGAGGTACGGGATTCACTCCCATAAATTCTTGAGTTATGAATGGAATGGGCAGGCTCCATTACATTCGTAACTCGAGAACTATCTGTAAACATATGAAAGTCACTCTTTAGGCTAGTAGCCCCAAGGAGAAAATTGTAGCCCCATAGAAAATAAATTAGTGTGAAAATACAAGTCTATGTTATGGATATAGAATAATATCCAGTATAGATTAATGGGAAGTAGTATGTCATTCTCTTGCCTACCAATGAAACAAATAATAGGATTTATTATTTCTGATGGAAAAAAATATATAATTCCCTCTAAATTGGTGGGATTGTATAATCTATTGTTTTTATGGCTGTTATACCTATACTTTCTGTGGATTCTAGTAATAACTTTCCTTAATTAACATCTTATTTTACTTTTATCTACTATATAAAGTGCCTTATAAAAGGAATGTAAGTTATTATTCTTTGAAGAGCATTTGGATGAGAAAGAAGAAGCAGAAAAAAGCAGAAAAAAACCAATCTCTTTGAATTGATACTTACTTGTGGTGTCAGCCCAGAGCTGAGAATGGTAGACGTGCTAGGCAAATAGATAACAATACTCTCTTGAAATTTCTTTCTCTCCAATCTTTGCACTGTGCAAGGGAAGTGGGGGGAAAAGAAAGCAAGCAATTTCTGTAGGAAATCTCTCCCTTACCTGACCCTTTGCTGCTATCAATGTGATCTCATAATTCTCAATTTAAGAGCAAACAGATTACTGTCTTAAAATATCCTTTTTTCTAATCTCTTTGCTCTGTGGAGTGGGGGTGGGGGTGGGGTGGGGGGTAGAAAATAAAGCAAGCCAATACTGTAGGTAAGAATTCTGCCTGACCCTTTTTCTCCCCCACCTGCCGAGTGAAGAGATTGGGGAAGGAAAGATTTCAAGAGAGTAAGCTGTTTCATTTGCCCCCTTTTGGATGATCATGTTGCCCAAACTGGAGATACATGCATTCTACCAAGTGACAATTGACACCTGCATCGACTGAAGTGGCCTTTAAATATGGAAAAGCTGTGCCATCATATATTGCTTAATTTTATGGAACTTCGTGAATCTTGGCAGCTTTTAAATTTTAATTTAATACATTTTTTTTACTAAGTTAACAGCTGCAGTGATTCACTTAACAACTGTAGCAAGAAAGGTCATAAACTGGGGCAAAACTCACTTAACAAATGTCTCACTGAGCAACATAAATTTTGGGCTCAGTTGTGGTCATAAGTTGAGAACTACCTGTATCTCTTGATCGTGGCTTGCTGAGAAAAAAAATCAGCTTATCTCATCTTTTGTTACCATAAAAGATATATTGTCACTTAGCAGCCTGGTAGAAGAAGAAAGGGAATAGTGCCAACAATTGATGAATCACAGCCCAGATTAGGCATGACTTAATTTTAAAAATGCTTACCATGCTTCAAATTTAGAACAACAAAAAAAAATCAGATGGCAGGGATTTGGTTTCCATTAGTGGTGATAGAAAGCCACAGTTAAAGTTCTGTAATTGTTAGGGATAGCTTTCCTTAGTATTATAAGCTATGGGATCAGATTGTATTCTTACTAAGTATGTACATGGTTTGTTTCTTTCCTCTAATTGAGGGGAAAAAAACTATTCTATAATTAATTGTTTATTTTCATGGAATTTCATGGGTCTTGGTAGCTAGCTCACTACCTATTTTTTATTTGTTTATTAATATAGATTTATATAGCTGCCCTACTCACAAAGATTTTGACAAAGTTTGTTTGAAAGTAAAGTACACAGTGTGCTCTCACATTCTTTTTAATAACACTAGGCAATCGTATTGGAGGCAAAGGTAAAATTGTTACTTGTTATACATGTTGACTCTATTGTACGGGCAGTCCTCAACTTACATCAGTTCGTTTAGTGACCATTCAAAGTTACAATGGCACTGAAAAAAGTGATTTACGACTGTTTTCCACTGTTACAGACTTTGCAGAATCCCCTGGTTATGTGTCCAAAATTCAGATGCTTGGCAACTGGTTCACATTTATGACCGTTAACTATGTTCCAAGATCACGCGTTCACCTTTTGCAACCTTCTGAAAACCAAAATTAGTGGGGAAGCCAGATTCACCTAACAACCAGGTGACCAACTTATCAGCTGCAGTGATTCACTTAACAGTTTAGGCAAGGAAGGTCATAAAACAGGGCAAAACTCACTTAACAAATATCTCACTTAACAATGGAAATTTTGGGCTCAATTATGGTTGTAAGTCAAGGACTACTTGTATTCAACAATCATGATTTAGCAAAAATATCGAACAGTATGATAGATTTTCTAGATTTGGTTTGAATAAGTTTGAAATGAACCCGTTTAATTGCTACTGCAGCTAGGGCTAGACCAGCGGTTCTCAACCTATGGGTTGCAACCCCATTTGGGGTCGATCGACCATTTCACGGGGGTCGCCAAGCAAGGCTGTCAGCCATTTTTTTCCCCTTTTCCGGCGGGTGCCTTACCTCCCTTGAGCTGGGCCAGCTGGTGGTTGGCCTGCTCCATCTCTGCCGCTTGCCAGCTACGCCTCGGCTGGCACAGGGGGCGGAACCATGCATGCGCGGCGCTCCCGGGCAGGGAAAGTCCTCGACTTACGACCGGTTGGGTAGTCCTCGACTTACGACCGGTTTAGTCCTCGACTTACGACCGGTTTAGTCCTCGACTTACGACCGGTTGGGGGTAGCGGCATTAAAAAGGTTGAGAACCACTGGGCTAGACAGTAATGGGGGGTTTTTTCCCCCCATAAAGAAGTTAAGTAAGGGAAACTTTCCTTCTACAAAGCCTTTTTTATTTCTAGGCGTTTTCTCGCTGTGGGTTCCAAACTCTTATTTGCAAGCTAAACAGAAATCCAGAACACCAGCAAGTCAAAATGCTTCTTGTTAACTTCGTCTTTTGCCACTTCGGCTATCAAGGGAGATAAAAAGTTCTGGTTCTTGCTCTTCTGGCGGCCTCAACCATTGTTATTTGATGATGTTATAGTATGTCTTAGATGTCTCTGTCTTTTTCAGGACCTGAGTTGTGTCTTGGTATTCTATACTATACTATACCTTGTATGGTATAGAATGCCAAGACATTCAAGGCATATACAAAAAGAGAAGGCCAAAGAACATGAGGCAGACCCAGAAGAAGATGGAGAGACAATCTCAAAGACATGCTACAACAGCATCAAATGACAATGGTTGAGGTGAATTAAAATTGAAGTACACTGGAAGCAGCATACCTTACCTCAAAGACGTCTTCCCATTAGAAGAGAAGGCTTTCAATAATGAAGAGAAGGCTTTCAATATAACACTGCACACAGCTTGTCTATTAACCTGTCTTAGTTCTTCAGAAGGCTTGAATTGAGTCTGAGTGTATTGACTGAATAGAAGGTAGAATAAAGGACTTTTCTACTACACAAAAGAAACACACACACATAAGAATATTTCCAGCAGATGCTTCAAAAATTGTGACTTTGCATTCATGCTGACATGTCGCCAAATACCTAAAATAGTATAGGTCTGCCTTCTTTAACTTGTTACTTTTATATATGTTGATATATGAAACTCCTTGGATAACTCACTTTTTTCCATAGTGGCTAGTCCTGCGTTCCTTACCATTGAGTCCCAGCACTTTCCTTTCTAAATAATAATACTAATAATAATTGGAAGAGCTTACATGTTCCGAAGACATGTTTAGAACTATGAAATGACAACATCTGTCTATCCCAAGTCCTTGGGGAGGACTCAGTAAGTTGATAAAAAAGCAAAATCCTGTCTAAACATCTAGCTGGCTATGCAACAAACAGGCCTTTGCTAGCTTAATACTATTTAGAACCTTGGTTAGGATTTCAAGTATTAAATTTTCACCAGTCTTTGTGAATCTAATTGTAGATTACCCATATAATAATAATTTAAATTTGCATGCCATTTGACTCTCAATGACTCCTAATTCTTTCCCCACTAGGGGTTCTAATCTTCCCTCCTCAATCCAGTGAAGACATCCATGTTATCAACAAACAATACATCTTCCTGCATTTCAATGCCAAAAGGTTGATAACGCCTTCGTTTCCTATTTGTATTACACCAATAATCACACAGCTCTCCAACCAGATTTACACATGCACAAGAAAACTTTAAATAATGAAATCAATGGGAAAGAATCCCTCTTTTCCCCGATCGTGAGACCTTGCATCTCCTCCATCCCCATCCCTGTTAGGAACAGCTTTAGGAACAAGAGCTTAAGGCTTTGACTTCTTTTCCACCCCTTCTTCCTTCAGTGGGATATAATTTTAGATTGAATGCAGAAATTATCTGGTTTTCATTATTCATTAACCACCCAGATAGCTGAGTCTATATACCTTAAATAAACATGCAGAAATAAGATAATACCAACAACTTCAAATAACTTGTTCATTCATGTAACTCATTGGATAAACAGACTCTGTTTCCTGCACTAAGAATTAAGCAAATTTGTTCTTTCCAGTTTCTTGGACCATATAAAATTAAAGTCTGGAAGTTTTGATTGTCTATTGTTCCTACCACTGTTACTACCTGTCTTAGAATTTGGGTTAGTAGCCATAGGAAACCAAGGCTTCTGCTCTGACATTTATGCAAAATGTGAAGTGTTCAGTAGGTTCTCTGTTAGAAAAATCATAATGAAGACTACCCTGAGCGATAGTAAATGTTTTATATCGGTTTCTCTCTGTATGCCACTGAATTCTTGAATTTGAGTTCTATTTATTGCTTGTTATTACCATGTTTCCCCAAAAATAAGACTGGGTCTTATATTTTTTTGGGACCAAAATACCCATTAGGTCTTATTTTCGGGGGATGGCTTATTTTGCCGCCGCCCGCCCACTCCCTCCCACCATCGTGATCCGGACGTGCTGCGCAGCTGCCTGGCTCACAGGAGGCTTGCGTGGCAGCACCGTCAGCAGGCAGAGGCATGGGGGGAAGGGCAAGTGATCACGACACGCTGCCCACTCTATCCCACTATCTCTTGGCTTGCCCACGGCCGCTCCAGGGTAGGAAGCCGTGTGGCACATTGGGATCACCTGCCTTCCCCCATGCCTCTGCCTCCGCCTGCTGCCGGTGCCACCGCGCAAGCCTCCCGTGAGCCAGGCAGCTGTGCAGCATGTGTGGATCGCCTGCCTCTCCCTGCCTCTGCCTCTGCACTCAGACTTACTTGCGCTGCGACAAGGGGCCAGCGGATTGCGGCTGCTGCCAGACACTGTCATCCCCCACGCATTCGCTGCCTCTTGTGCTGGCCATACCCAACCAGCCGGATTTATTTTTGGGGTAGGGCTTATATTAGGCCCACTCACATAAATCAGGCTAGGGCTTATTTTCGAGGCGAGTCTTATTTTCAGGGAAAGACAGTATGTTTAATCCTTGGCTGTTGAATTGCATTATACCAAGAAATATTTGTTACATTTTCTTAGTATAATAGTAGTGCAATTTAGCCTGTGACTTGATGGATACTTATTAGGCACCTTCAGTCTAGACTGAATATTTCTGATTGTTTAGAGAGAGTGAGTTACTAATTAGACCAGGTATGTTCCTAAATTGATTTTAAAAGCTTCATTCACACTTCATTTAATACATGAAAGGAAAAAGATCTTCCTTGCCATGCTTTTTCCACAGAGTAAAAAGAGTATAATAGCTTGACAATTAATAATCAAATGGCAATTACATGCAATAATTCTTTTTCATCACATTGCTGCTTTCTTCCTCTTCTTTGAAATGCTTTGTATATTTGTGCGATCTTCTTCTTTTATGCCTGGCTTTTTTATGCCCCCCTTTCCCATTTCATTAAGTAGACAGAAGCATTTGCCTCTGGCAGCTTATCTTAAGTACTATGAAAGGGGCTGTAAATTATAATTTAATTTATTATAAGTATTATGGTATTTTTATCGCAGAAGGGAAGACGTACTTGTGAGGGTTGAGGTTTTTCTTTTGCTTCAAATGCCAAAATAACTACTAATTTTGGATTTGAGAGAAGAGCATTATCTGCTGCTGTATTTCAGCGGAACTAGCTGACCTTGAACTGTTCAGTGTGTGTATGATTTTTCTTTCCTTGCGATCCATCAGAAATTATCACAACATACCTGAATAGCCAGGTATGGTAAACCAATGTTTGAAGCCTTTCAGTTTTTTTCTCCCTATTTGTGCTCTGGGAGCAGGTTGATAATAATTTAAAATTTATTTTTATATGTGCTAAAAAAACAGGTTCATTTTATCCCCCCCCCAATCTTTCCAATCTGGCTTTATTTTGTAGATCTTGTGCCTGGCAATTATTTTTAGAATAATGCTGTTTTGCCCACTTCCAATTACTCTCCTCAACTCCCACATTCACCCACATTCTCTGTTAAGAATGTGATTTGATTTGTGTTGAGCCTTCCTTCTTCCTTCTGGAGAACTGAATTATATAATCATCAAATCTTCCCTCTGCTGTAATTCTACATGCCAACTGCTGCCAATTAAGGAATATTTACTTAGTTGTTCTGATCCTATCTCCATGTTGATGAATCAGGTGTTTTGGTTTTTTTTGAGGGGGTGGGGAATAGAAAGAAGGGTCTTGAAAAGCAGCCGCTATAATCTGAATGAAGTCCTATGGAAGGTATAGTTGCTTGAATTTGCTTCAAATTAAGCATGCTTTTAGTAGGAGATCCAGGACTAGATTCTTTTTCCAAATGTTTGGATGGCTATGTGGTATTGGGCAGATACAATGCCATGGTTAGCGCATAGCTAATGGAAATGACTTGTACGGTCACCATGATTAATCCTCGAGTTAGAACCATTCATTTAGTGACTGGTCAAAGTTAGAACAGCACTGAAAAAAGTAACTTATGATCGCACTTACGACTTGCAGCATCCCAATGGTCGCGTCGTTAAAATTTGGACGCTTGGCAACTGGCATGTATTTATGACAGTTGTAGGGTGTTCCGGAGTCAAATGATTTACCTTTTGTGACCTTCTGACACGCAAAGTCAATGGGGGAAGCCAGATTCACTTAACAGTCATGTTACTAACTTAACAACTGAAGTGATTCACTTAACAACTGTGGCAAAAAGGTCATAAAATGGAGAAAACTCACTTAACAACTGTCTTACTTAGCAATGGAAATTTTGGGCTCAATTGTGATCGCACGTTGAGGACTACCTATATCTGCAGAGGGGTAACATGAGTTCAGAGTTATTATGTCTTAATGGGTTCTAATGAGCATGTCCATGCACATGTACATAAGTGTTGTGATTCCTCACCAGCCAGTGGACCCGGCAGCTGAGTCTGAGGAATCAGAGGAGGAGGAGGGGCCTGGAGTGACATCAGAGTCAGAGGAAGGCTCTGAGGAGCTCCAAGACTTACAGTCTGACGAGGAGCCTAGCCCCTCTACTCGCGCTCAGGCTGAGATATAGCTGTGCTGGGAGTCTGAGTTGGACAGTGATGAATCACAGCTGGGAGATATCCAGGATGCACGAAAACTCCGACAAGGAGAGTAGGACAGAGGAATGCAATGGGGCAGCTCCAAAGGCAAAGGAGAAGGCATTAGGAAGCCACGCCTTGGCTGCATAATAAAAGGGAAGATGTGGGAGGTGCTGGTTGCCAAAAGCAACCATTCGTGTTGAAGATCGAGTTTCTGTGAACTGTGTTTGTTCGCCTTGGACATTGACTCAGGTCTGTGAACAATAAAAGGGGATTGTTTTTTTCCTGCAGTTCCAGCTTACTTGTTGGAAGAGGGGTTTCTCCTTGTGAGCTTAACAAGGACTTGTGTAGGCTGGGACAGAACAGTATGCTTCCTGCTTTGCATAAAATCTGCTTGTCCAATATGGGCTGGCCAAGAGGACAAGCTGTCAGTAGCCTCCACCTTGGGATCTTAGTAGAACAGGAATCTCAAAATAGGTTTCCCTTTTTATATATTGTTAGAAGAAGATTTTACATAAGATTTAAAAAACTACATAATTAAAGGTAGAAAAAAGAGACATGAAAGAATAAAAGAAAAAGTGCAAGATAACAAAAGGAAAAGAAAGATAGCTCAAGAGGCCACTACCCACCTTTGCAGTACTTACAAACATGACAGTTACCATCTCCACCCTCCCAACTTCTTCCCACAAACAGCCCTTTTTAATTAGTAAATCCCAGCGTCACCAATTCATTTTTGTCCATTTTCAGCAAAAAGTACATAAGTTTCCTGACTTTGTTCCTTCCTTGGTCAAACAAGTCAATCTAGTCATTTCTGCAAGCTCTGTCATCTTTCTCCATTGGTATATCTTCCATCTTTGTGTATATAATAGACTCACTGTAGTTCTTAAGATTTTTCAACTGCAGTCCTCTCATTTTGCAATAGCTTTCTTCCCTTAGAATTCCTTTCTTATTGAGAGTCAGCAAGGCAGCTAAAACAATTCTTTATCACAAAGCATAAATTGTTAAGTAATTTGGAATGTATCACTCCATTGAAACCTAATTTTTAATGTTGATTTTATTACCGGTTGATGCTGACTTACGTTTTTATGATAGTGGCATCTTTTTATATATTGGCCACTTTTCAGGATTGTAGTGTTTAATTGATTTTATGAAGTTGTGAGCCCCCTCAAATCAGTAGTGGAGGCAGAATATGAATAATTACACAGAAATAAATATGGAGTTTGTGGGAATGGAAGGAACAAATTTAAAGTTTCAATTGTCTAAAGCCTATCATGTTTCTTAAATATTAAAAAAACAGAAGAATGATTAGTTTCATTTTTAAAAACGTTTATTTTTTAATAAGAAATAAACTTCTGCAGAGTATAAAATCTCAGTATCTGCTCTTAAAGTTGTGGGTCCTTGTGTTCTGTGGTCTTAGGTGTATTTCTTGGAAAACATGCAAGTGATTTGGCTTGTCACCTTGTAAGAAGTTGGTCAAAGTATTGTTATCTACTGAGTTATCTGCTATTGGAGGGTAGGCCATTGTGATCACATTTGCAGCTGATTAACTTCTTGGAATTGACTAGTGCTTTCAAAATCGCCTTTTTTTTAAAAAAAAAGTCTAGATTGTGACATTTGGGAAAAGGAGGCTAACTATACTTGGGTTCCAGTGACTAACAAATAAATCTGGAGTTATGGAAAATGAATTACTTCATATGAATTGCTATACTGAAAACTGCATTAGGGTATTTTCAGTACACTTGTTAATTGTGTAGAGTACTGCAAGTAATAGAATAACTTGTGTGATCAGGTTGGTATATGTAAAACTTACTGTTAGTGTGGAAACATATAGCAAAACCTAATGTGTTTTTCTGATCTAACCAGTGGTGACAAATCATTTTGGTGACTAAAATGAATCATTTGGATGTGTTTCAAGGGGCTCATTTTAGAATCTTTTTATTGTGGCTTTTAGAAAGTGCCTACTTGTTTTTCCTTTTACATTAGACATTTGACCCCATTGACACTAAATCACTCTCTGGTCATCTTAGTCCTGGCTTCCATAAAAGGGAAAAAGAATAAACTTTTTACAGGATTTTCAACTCTTGCCTGGAAATTCTTATTTCATTTCTATCCAGAATATGCCCGCTTTTGTTCCTTTTCCTATTGATTTGCTTAACTATTGGATTTAAAGAATTATAGTTAGATAATGATATCTATATTTATTTATTTTATTTATATCCCACCTTTATTATTTTTATAAACAACACAATGCGGTGAACATTTCTAATGCTACCTCCTCCTCTTGTTTTCCCCACAACAACAACCCTGTGAGGTGTGTTGGGCTGAGAAAAAATGACTGGCTCAAAGTCATTCAGCTGGCTTTCATGGCTAAAGTGGGATTAAAATTCATGGTCTCATGGTTTCTAGCCTCGTGCCTTAACCACTAGACTAAACTGGCTCTATATTATGGATGTAATTACAGCGCTAGTGCCATGATGCTACATGAAATAAAGTATTAAAGTCAACAGCATTAAACTTTTATTCAAAGCGTAAGATATGGAGGGCAAATATTATTGTGTGTGAAGCTAAATATAGAGAACTGAACCATCAAGTTCTCTCTGTGAAAATATTCTTTCTAAAACAAATTGTAGGAGGAGTGGCAGAACCTGGGGGTGGAGTCAAAAGAGGAATCTGCCAAGAGTCTCTGTGTAGCCACAAATGGACCAAATCAAACCCCTCTTGAATCCTGTTGAAAAGTTTTGTGTGAGTTGAGTAGAGTAATGTCAGGAGCAGAAGAGTAACTGTGAAGTTCCAATTGAACTGATTTATTACTAATCATGCCTATGCATAAGAATCCGCTCAACTAACTGTTAACACTCTCTTGGCATTAGATAAGAGTCAGTTGAATTCAAGAGGGATTGCACTTGGTCCACCTGTGGCTACATAGAGTATCTAGGCTGATTCCTCTTTCGACTCCGCCCCTGGTTCTGCTACTCATTCTCCTTCATAAATGCAGGGAATTTGCAACATTAGGACGCCCAATAGTTTTTAGTGGTGGTAAGATGTCCTGATGTTATTTTACCTTAAAGATAATATAGTGTCTTGGTATTCCCAAGATATTTGCTCCTATCCTAAGTTATTCAGTCTTGCTTCTTAGATGCCCTTTAGAGACACCACTGGGAGATGCCTGAGACATCTAGACTCATTATTAAGTTGGTATTCTTTTCCTGCTTACTAATTAGAGAGTTATGGCTTGAACTATATTCTAATATCCAGTTCCTTTGGGAACAGGATGAAGGGTTCTCAGAGTACATAGAAAGGGCACACAAATATATCCATGGATATAAACGTAGAGGAGATGGTAATACATGCTGCAGAGGTTTAGTAATGAATGTTTGGATGTTGCAAATGTAGTATATATAACATCCTTGGGAAGACTATGGCTCTGCTGGAAGACAAAACGTGAATAAAACTCCAATAATTCTACACAGAATTCTATCATTCTGTACAGAATGATGAAACTTAAAAGTTGGATGGAGGGAACATCAGTGTTGTCTTAGCTACTGCATATGATTTAAATTTGTTTTTAAATTATATGAGCTAAAACTATCCTTTTTATCTCCAACAAAAATTATCAGAATTTGCGAGAGTCTTGCTGGGAAAAGGCAGGGCACTTCTTTGATCTTCCGGATTTCTTATCATGGAAAGCAACAGGTGCCACAGCAAGGTATGCAAAATATTATGGCATGTTTTGTTTTTCCTCATCTCTTTTCCTGAGCCAGCTTTTTCTTTCATTTATTTTGACTGTGCGCAATGTACATGTACCTGCATATGATTTAAATTACATCTTGAACCTATCTTGCTGTTGTGCATTCCTGAACAAAATAGTTCCTGTGAGCATTTTCAATTCTTAATTAATTGTTGTACCTATTGGTTCCCTAATTCCACATTCCCATTTCTGGAATTTGACCAATTCAGTACCAGTTTCTTGAAGACAACAGCTAGGGCATTATATTCCACAGGGGGATAAAACATCTCTTTCCAATTTAAGTAAAAATAAATCCAGATTTTGCACCCCCTTTTAGAACTAGAGGGAGAACATCCAAGGGTTTGAGAAAGCCAAATGCATGTTTTAATTTTTTTTCTTTGGAGAGTTTGCATTACAGGCTCTTAATTCTTAAAATAAAACTTGACACATTTTTTTAGGAGCAAGATTCTACATTTAGGAGCATACATTTAAAATGTATGTACATATATTGATCTGTAAACGTTGATGTTTGTTCTGTATCTCTTATATTATGTAAATAAGAGAAACAAAATCTGGAATGAAGATAATTTCATTAAATTTGCTGTGGCCAAAATAGGCAGTCATTGATAAAACTGAGCATTAATATTGCCAGCCTAGTGTTAATAAATTGGGGATGTAATCTCAAGGCTAACCTGAGCAGCAGATATTGAACATTCTGGCCTTAATTTTGATGGAGAAAAAGATTTAATAGTAGCCATGAGTTTGAGTTTCACATCTCTCATGAGACCACTTTTCCCGGACTGAAGCAAGCAAGGCCTTGCATGCAATCTAATTTTGAAATATTCCACCCTTTGAAGAATTTCTGCCCACCCTCTTGGAAGATCCAGGCCTGGACATTGTTATATTCTGTAATTCAACCCTATTCTGTCTCCAGCTGGTTTCTTCCTAGGAGCTTTGGGGAAAGAACCTATTTCTGATCATCTATATTTTTATACTGTTTGTGTATTCTTTAGGTGTGTGTGGAGTGGGGAGAGGGGTAAAATAGAGCAGGAATTGTAAAAGGAGATGCCGAGATAATTAACTTTTATGTAAACTGGTTTTTGAAAGAGGAAGGCTTAGGGTGCTTTGCACAGCAGAGAGGGTTGAGAGAGGGCTGCATTCTTTCCCTCTGTTTCGCTGTGACTGTATCACAATGTGGTCACTGCCCCCCTGCCTGATTAATCTTTTTAAGCGGCTGGGAAATGAGTAGTCAGATTCAATGGTAGGAATTTGTGCTCTCCCCCTTGTGATACTTCGATGTTGCTCTGTGGTAGAGACAAAGGTGATTAAAACCAAATGGTAGCTTTCTTTAAGGCACTGTAAGTTTTCATTTCTGGTTGCAGAACATATGGTTTATTTATTTGTTTGCTTGCTTGTTTGTTTAATAAATTTATGTAGTTGCCCAGCTTATAGCATTAAAAACCCACAGCATGAAGCCCTTCAAACCCTCCTCCCTCCCCCATCACCACCACCATGATTCATGAACTTATTGGCAATTTCACAGCAGTGTGAACCTGGAATAAGCAGGATGGTTCCAGTTGATTTTCTGGTTTATAACTTAATATCATCAAATGGAACTGGTGCATTTTATACAATGATTTTCTGGGTATTGGTTCATCTCAACATTGCAATGTCTTGATGGACTCTTAAGCGACTCGTGCGAAAACTCCACTCATTTGTTTTCGTCTTCTCATTTGCATTGAGTCGACCCTATTCATTACTCAAATTTTGCAGCAGTAAAGCTCTTGTCCTGGTCTTTGTCTTCTAATTCCTCTGGTCTCAAGGGGATTTTTTAAATTATTATTTTAGTATTTTAGTATTCTCCATTCTTCAAGTGGTAGCCAATGCTATCCGTGATGATATCAATAACTATCTCCTAATGCAGTTTGCTCCTTTCATCTATCTTGGAGACTTTTTCTCTTCCAATTGTCCATTTTCATTTCCATTTTCCATTTGTCTCTCACCTCACAGTGGCATAATTCTTCACCTGGAGTTGACAATCTTCAGATTGATAGCTTGGAGAGGATGTTTTTCAGGTGCTTCTTTCAACACAATGGCTCAGATTCTATGTATGGCATGCAAACCTGCTGTGCAAGCAGCTGTTCTATAAATTGGCTGAGATTTGTCTCGTAGTTTTCATTGAAAAATTTTCCCTTGTTATATTTGGAATTTTTGTCTTTATAATCAAAGAAACTTGCCTTTCCCCCCCTTCAAATAGCAACAAATCTGGGCAAATGTTTTTTCCTTCCTCATTCATATGCAGTTTGGGAAAAAGACTTTTGAATGTTTCCCCTTCAAGAACATCAAATTTGTATTGAATTTGCTTCTAGTTTTCTCTGAGATGATGGGCAAACTTTTATATATATATATCTTGAGTTTGGTGCACCCTGTCGGCCCAAATATGGGAGAATCCAAATTTTGAAAAACACACACACACACACACACACACACACACATATATATATGGTTTTAACTATAACAATCTCCAGTGCCTAGTGTACAGCGTGTTGTCTTGGTTTACAGGTATGTTTTAATAAAAGAAAAAAAGACAATAATAATCAATTAACAATCAGTAATGATTAAGTTTGATAATTCCATAATTAGTATATTAATTAATAATATATTTCTTTGATCCTCCCTTCTCCAGTTTATATTCTCCTTCTTCAACCTTAAACAAAATGAAATTCTTAATATTTTAGTTATATAAATGGTTAAATATAAACACATTTTTTTATGTTTGTACAAATAATAATAATCTCTATGTATACTTTTTGAAACTGTAGCTATCTCCTCACTTCACTCTTTTATTTGGAAGTTAACATTCTTCGCTGTCATTCTGTCAACATGATATCCCAATGAAATTTGCACCCTGGAATAGAATGAGCTATAAATTTCATTTCATAGGGATAAGATGATCTTGTGACCAGCTATAACCTTTCTTCCCAAAGTTTTCGCTGAAACATATCTGCCTTAGCAGCAGGTGTTGCCTGCAATTTTTCTAAAGCTCACAATGCCACTGGAGCATTCTTTTGATCTGTGTGATAAGTAGAGGACTATTGTGTTCCCTTTGACCAAACTGCTCAAGTTTTATAAAGGTCCTCATTATCTCCTGTTCTCTGACTCTTGGTCAGTGTAGATAGACGTAGAAAAGCTTTTTAACCATACACAGAGTCGGTTTATCATCCCAAACTCAACAGCTTTTCACAAAATGGTAAGTCTATACACAAAAGAAATGTTATTTTGAGTTAAACAGACGTTTTAAGATTAAGTTTCTGAATCTTACATACAAACTGTAAAACAGTTACTTATTTTTTTATATATAACTTAAATGCAATATTTTATTTTACTGCCACTTGTTAAAGAATCATACCACTAATTCAGGGTTCCCAACTCTGACTGCTTTGAGACACATGGGCTTCTGGGAATTGAAGTCCATTTGTTTTAAAGTGGCCAAGGTTGGGGAACCCTGCATGAACCTACAAATCATCATTTTGGTACACTGTCCTTTAGCATACATAAAACAGGAAGATCTTGAGACACTTTCTAAGTTATTTTCTGATTTTTTCTGTTTCTATCTATTTTTTTTCCTTTGCAGTGTTTAATTCCTATATAATCAGCTGAAGTAGCACTTCAGTGTTCTATCTCAGGCGAAGCATCTGGACCGGGTGCCCCGTAAGATCTAATATCTGCAATCTGAAACAATTTATAAATTTGTTTTTTTAAAAAAAAATGTGCTTCAGTTCTTGACTGATAAACATACGTTCTTTGCACTTTAGAAAACCAAATGAACTAACTCAGCACTGAAAAGAGGAGATGATGGAGATGGAGGCAGAAATTGTAGTGGGTATATGGCTGGCTGGCTGCCACAGTGACAAAGAATTCTGAGCCAACCATGAAGTCATGCCGGATTTAAGGAGTTTCACTGATCCAAAGCACGGTGTCTTTAATTTTACAAAGTAAAGTCGTCTTACCTAGACTATTAAACAAAGACCTTTCAATGACACGGGGAGGGAATAGTGCTTATAAATTTTACTTTGAAAACATGAAATATAGTGATATGAGAGAATTCACTTTTTCTCACTTTCTATGACTAACTTCCCCAGCCTTGAGCATAACATTGGCACTCTGCATTTCCTGCTGTTCTAGGGGTATGTGAAGGCTTGGTAGGAAATTTGAGAAATGTATGTACTTTTCTATTTCAGGAAAATGAAGTCAGGAATTGAATGTGTGTGTTGTTGGCTGTGAGGCTGTGATTTTACCCTGTGTGGCTTGGCTCCTTTATTTTTAATAGTGAGTAAAAAAATGCCAAGTTCTTATTCAACAGAATGCCGACATTCTCTTCTCCATTTCCTAAAGGAACTCATGTATTAATCTTTTATAAATTGAGAGATAGGTTCTGGTTGAAAGCAGTACAGAAGAATAAAAGCAGTGGAGAATAAATAGAAGATTAAACTTTCAGTTTATTACTGACAGCATAGGGCCTGCTATTAAATGCAGATTCTAAGGTCAGATGATTATTATTTATCCCATTTTTTTATGGATGAAAAACTTTACAATTTGCTGACATTTTTTTTGCCTTCTTTGTCTCCTTTATTTTATTTTGAGAGAGAGAGAGAGGATTGACGACTGTCTCCAAAACCTCTGTATATGGAACCTAACATTATCAGTAGCCATCCTAAAGATTTCAATGATCAATGATTCTAAACCAGGGGTGTCAAACTCAATTTCATTGAGGGCCGCATCAGCATTGTGATTACCCTCAGGGGGCCGGGTGGGTGTGGCCAGGGTGGGTGTGGCCTACTGGACGGGTGTGGATGGAGTGGGTGTGGCCTACTGAGTGGGTGTGGCCAGCTCTACATCGTTCGTGTCAAGGGTGCCTGTGGGGGCCTGGGCAGGAATGGGATAGATCTGAGGGTCTCTGGCAGAAGGGGGTGGGACCAGGGCAAGTGCCAAGGCATGGTCCACTGGAGGAGCCTCACTGTTCCTCTCAGGCCATGCAGGGGGGGGGCTTATGGAGCTAAGACTGAATGTGTTTCAGCATAGATGGCCACCACAAAATTGTACATTGGCTCCCGGCTGGCTTGGGCCAGGGCCAAGGCAGAGGGGGCCATTCCCTCACTGTTTCCAGGATGGCTTCGCGGGCCACATGAAACCACTTCGCGGGCTGCATCCGGCCCCTGGGCCTTGTGTTTGACATGTCTGTTCTAAACAATAAGCAGTCATTCTAATTTAAGGTGCTGTACCTTGTAGAGATTGTGATTATTTTTTGATGTTTAATCATAATATGCTTTCTTTGATTTGATCAGATATAGAGTCTTGTGCAAGCCCAGCAATTGTAACTTATTGAATAAATTATGCTTAAACAACCCCAAGATTAATGTCACATGAATCCAAACATTGTCCGATTGCATTGACATCAAACAGTATATCAGCAGCACTGCTTAATAAAATGATTAATCTCAGCTCTGGAACATTATGAAATCTAATGCCAATAGAGCAGTCCCAATGAGTTAGCAGCAATTTTATTCCTTGTACATAGGCATAGGATGTACCATATAAGTAAATCCTTATAAATTTATAATCTAGATTAGGGGCAAGCAAAATCAATGCATTCCCTTGCCTCCAGAAGTTGTGGGTGCTTCAACACTGGAGGTTTTTAAGAAGAGATTGAACAACCATTTGTCTGAGACGGTATAAGGTTTCCTGCCTGAACAGGGGTTTGGACTAGAAGACCTCCAAGGTCCATTTCAACTCTGTAATTCTGTTATTCAGTTTCTTTTAGGTTTAGCCATGATTGCAATGATTGAGGCAGCTGCATTCAAAATATTTGAAGGGCTCTTCCCATGATCTAAATACCTATGTATTAAATATTTTATCAAAATGCTACATCTTAATTTTTATTTATTAATTGAAAATTGTACTTGAGGAAATTGTTGAGAGAGACTTTAGAAATGAATACCTTGATTTTGTTTTGATATGTTTTATTCCCCCCCCCCTTTACTCCTCACTCTGAAGTAGTTTATATTGGAAACAAAACTCTAAGGTCTTCCATATAACTTTCTCTGGAATGTAGGTTTTGCATTTTCTTTGTCGTGAAATGATCAGTATGAAAAGGAATTCTACTGCTTATAATTTTTGCAAAGCAACCTGTGAATAATTCTCTCAAATGCCAAAAGCACTTACTCCTAACAAATGTAAAATGTTATCTTCTTTAACATGGCCATTATTGAAACCAAGAAAAAAAATTCTTTGTTATTATATATGACAAATGCCAAGTGGGACAATTTAATTCAATGACTGAGTTCCCTCCACTAATACAGAAATACCTTGAAAAAACATTACCTAAAGAAATTGCTCTGGGCCAGTTTTTTTAATATACTAATTGGTTAAAAACCAATGTGGTACCTCACATGCTGGTATCCATCTTGTTACTTCTGAGAGCTGTACCTGAAAATTTACTGTCAAATCAAATTCTTTTTTTTTTAAACTGAAATGCAGATCTGGTGTTCTGTTTTCATGAATTCGGAATGCTGTAGCTCAAAGAAAGATGTTTACCGTTATTCTAGACCTGAACTTTGGAAATGTGGCAGAAAAAAGCAAATTAAACTGCTGTGCCCTTTTCCCCCATTGGGTAGTCTGCATTCCTTTAACTCTCTGAGATCAGACTTTTACCTCATTATTTTTCAAATTATTTGGCCTTGAACTTAACCACTTTGACTCCTGCTAGGAATGAATCACCTTGCCATTCTTTTTTTTTTAGGGAAGCTGTTTTGAATTTTAAGGTTCTGAAGTTAAATAAAGAATCCTGAGGGTTCCAAATTCCTCATTAAAATTATTTTCCTCCCTTATTACCGCTTAATTTTAGTAATAATTGTCATAATAATTTAATTTAGTAACATTACCCGTATCGCTTTCTCTGGTGATATTTTTTGTTCCCTTTGTTAGCTTGCAAATAGAAGTTGCTTATTTATGTTCTCTAAATCCCTGCCCTGTGAATCTGTGGCTGCTAACAAAACCTTAGCAAAAAGTCCAGAACCTATATGAACTAACTTTACATGCTAATTAGAGGCAGAAAAAGTCTGTGTCTAAGAGAGCAGTTTAGGTTTGCTTGAAATTGGGCTTGGTATAGACCAGGGGTAGGCAACCTTGGCTCTTTTATGATTTGTGGACTTCAACTTCCAGAATTCCCGAGCCAGCACAGCTGGCTCGGGAATTCTGGGAGTTGAAGTCCACAAGTCAAAAGAGCCAAGGTTGCCTACCCCTGGTATAGACCATACTATTTAAACAGTTGTGCACCCTTTTGAATTTTCAATATTTCTGCATAAATATGATGAAAACGTGATCTGTTCTCCACACGAGCCCTAAAACTAGATAAAGGAAACCCAGTTAAACAAATACATCAAAGACATTATACATGTTCAGTTTATTATTAAGTATATTAGAACTCTAGTGCTGGTACATAATGACAGTACAACAGAACATTTTCAAGTTGGCTGATTAAGAATTTAAGTAGTCTGTATTTCACTGTACCAGAACTCAAAAGTATTTTGAATGTAAGAAATATGGAAGTACAGGAAAAAAAATTATCTTGTTCCATTTTTAATATATAATTCTTATTCTTATCAGTTTCTTAGCCAAGGGAGCTAGACTATATGCCAGTGATGGCGAACCTTTTAGAGACTGAGTGCCCAAACTGCAACCCAAAACCCACTTATGCATCATAGGGTGCCGGGTGAGCGTGGCCCTTTGGCTGGGTGTGGCCCATTGGGTAGGCATTGACAATTGGGTGGGCATGGCTGCGGTGGTAACAGCAGACTGGGTGGGACTACAAAATTCAATCAATCAATTCCAACTTTGCAAGATCTTTTTTTTTCCGCGAGAAGTTGAAATTGATTGATTGATTGAATCTCTTTTTTTTTTTTGCACACGGCAGCGGAGGCCTAAAGCGAAAAGGTTTTATAAAACCCAGCTGAAGGCCTAGGACTGGGGCGATGGCGCGCGTGCCCACAGAGAGGGCTCTGAGTGCCGCCTCTGGCACCCGTGCCATAGGTTCGCCACCACTGCTATATGCCGAGGTGCATGGAATGCTGTTACCTTCCCACCAAAGTGATATCTATTTATCTACTATAAACAGGAGCTCATCCTGTTGCATGGACAAACCTGGGCTGTCAGCTAGAAAGCTCAGTGTCTTAAACAGCTGAGCCATTACGCTCCTGGAGGTATTTACAGGTACTTAATACCTATAGAAAGACAAGAAAAGAGAATAGAATGAATAAAAGGTGCATGGAAAAAGAAAGAGGAAAAAAAGAGAAAAGAATATAATAAAGAGAAAAGAAATACGTAAAGTGATTTCCAGCCTTCATCACAACAAATTTAGCTATTCTTCACACTCTCTAAAGTTACGAACAAAATCTCTTCATCTCACATGCTATCTCTTATCTATAAACAAATTCATAAAACATAATCTTTTCAGAATGTCCATGAAGAATAGCCAGAAGTAACAAATTATTTTGTTTTAACCTTGAACAAATAAACTAAGCTTATATTCCATTTACCTCTAACAATTTTAAATTTTAACATTTACTCCATTCAAATATTGTAGGGTTAGATTTCTCTTCATTTCTCATTTTTCCCATCACACAGTTATTTTAGAAGCCTCTTTTATAAATCCAATAGAAAAACAATGATCTGCTCTTTTGGTTTGCTGTTTGTATTTCCCTTTTAAATTTTAAAATCCCAGCCAGATTCTTTCATAGATCCGGTGAAACATCCTCTTCTAAATATTTCTCTTGTCAGTAGTAAATCCGCTTTCGATACCATCTCTATTTTGTCAGATAATTTTTTTACTAATGTGGCATGTTTTCAGTAACATCTTTTAGACATAGTCTAAGCAAACTTTATTACTGGCATTGTTAATATTGTGGTTACTATCTTCTGATTCCATTCTTAAAATGTCTCCATTAGTATTTTTATTGTAATAATTTTTTCATTATCTTACAGGCCTCTATAATCCCTGTTAGTGGCCACTTTTTGAAATCATCATCATTCCTTTTAAACTCTCCCACATCCCTTTCAAATCAAAGACCTCCTCCGAGACAGGAGGACATCCTGGCAGAAAATTAATTCCAATCTGTTCATCAATAACAATGGGGTTTCTTTAAAAAAAATTTTTTTTTAAAAAGGAAACCTTTTCTCAATATAAGTTGTATTTATTTAAGCTAATTTGCAGACAGAAACATGGGGTATCTGTTTCCAGCTTGGTATTTAAAGATTTTCCTGCAGATTTACTTTATGTTGTTGATTACTTTTTATTTGCTGTTGTTTCTCTTTTTAGTAGCCTTGCGTGAAAAAAAAATTCTTTCTGGTAGGAGGGAGGGAAGGGAGGGAGGGAGGGAGGAAGGAAGGAAGGAAGGAACTACACGAAATGGGAAAATATATTTTCCTGTCTGATTGCCAGCATTTACATTCTCTTTAATTTTAAATGCATTCTGATGTCTCCATAAATAAAAAAGCTCAATACAATTCATAGAAGGCAATAAGGACACCAAAAATTTTGCAAGCCAAATATCCAGAATTATTCTTTTTTTTTTACTAATTTCAAATACACTTAAAACTAACTCCAAAACAGTCAATGTTCAAGTAGCCAATTTCTAATTAAACGTCTGAATGACTTTGGGGAAAGAGGGGAAGACAGGTTGCCTAGGAAACAATCAGACAGGAGAGTCAGAAGCCCCCAGTGGCTTAATAGTCAGAGAAAGAAACTTAGGAAAGGCCTGCCCTAATGGACCACGGTTAAAAGTGACTGTGGGAAGTTTATGTTTTCAGAAGCTTTGCAGTGAAGTAGAATTAGTCATCTAGTCCTGTTTCGTGTCTGGTTTACCTGGGAGGGCTGACACAAACAAACTTTGACATAAAAAGAATTTGAGGGGATGGGGAGCAATTTGAAGGCTTGATAAATTTGAATATGCACTCCATATTTTTCTGCTATTAACAGGCCTTTTAGAGTTCTTTTGAAGATGGATCCACTTCAGTCATAAAGGCATTCTGAATCTTAAAATCAGCAGGATCCTCAAACATATGTCCTTATCCACCTCAAAACTCAGCAAGACAAACCAATACTGCACTAGTGGCTTTGTGCATTTATGCCCCATCCATTTTTCTTTTGAAGGCCATGTGTATATTTAAACTCATCCAACTTTACCAAAAGAGTCTTTATTAGAAAATTTATCTTGAAGATAAACAGTCAGTGGCATGACGTGAGTAGGAAATAATAAGGTCCAGTATGGCATCTTTCTTTGCCATGTTTTTCTAAAACTTTAAAACTCCATTCCTTGTTGACCCTACTCTGCCTAAACCAGTTGTACCCAGGACATGACCCATTTTTCCTGTTTTGCTGGCTCAGGAAAGAAAATCCAAAATACATCATTGCAATTACAAGTACTAAGACAACTTCTGATCACATCACCCAAAGCAGCACAGAATGTTTGAATCAGTTTCAGTCAAAATGATCTTTTTTTTGATCCATGTTAGAACCAAACCAGACCATTCTATGTTGTACATAACTCATAAAACACACACATTTTTTTTTTAGTACAAACTATTGAGGTTTCTTTTGTAAACTCCGCTACAGACTTCCATATGAAGACTGGAGCTTTCGTAGATGTAAATAATAAAGACAGTTTGGTCTGTTGTTTTTTAAAATGGAGCAAGTCAAAGTTATATTTATTCAAAGATAATGTTTAAATCAGAGGAGGCTTGAGAATTGTTCAAGCTGGAGCATGATTCGCATTTTGTATATTAATACGTAGAAGTGAATGCTGTTAATTTAATGGTTTTGTACTTCTCCAGCTTTTGAAGGCAACTTCCATTTTACAGAAATTATCAGGGTGTAAGAAATGCATATTTTATGATAAATCACACATGAAATCTGTATTTATAGTATAATATACTCTGAATATTAGTTTATCATAGAATACAGGTACTGTTATCCTCGACTTATGACCAGTTTGGATGAGAATTTCCATTGCTAATCAAGGCAGTTATTAAGCGTATCACTCCTGATTTTACAAGCTTTTTTTTTGTTTGCCACGATTGTTAAAAGAATCACTGAAGTCGTGAAGTGAATCACATGGTTGTTAAGTCTGGCTTCCCCTGTTGACTTCCCTTGTTGCAAAGATTACAAAATTGACGTTGTTTGAAATGAGCGTGTTCTTCATTTGAAGCAATTTCAGGTTCAGTATACATCAAAGCCACTGTGTCAGTAAATGCCAATGTTGTACAGAGAGATACATGTGAGAATCCATTTGGGGAAAATCAGAATTTATCCACCCTGAACGATAGAAACTCCTCCTGCTTGGAAGAATCTAGAAGAAACCAAAGGGAGAGCCCCCCCCCCCAGAACTGTCTCTTGGATAAAAGGGGATACAAATCTAAATAACAAGAACAACATAAATTGTTTCCGGATAGCTGGCATGTGAACAATATTTTCTTATTAAAAGGCAATAGAAGATTTTTATGTCTAGAACTACGGATAGTCCTCAACTTATGGCCACAATTTTTTTGCTGTCAAGTGAGACGTTTGTTAAGTGAATTTTGCCCCATTTTATAACTTTTCTTGCCACAATTGTTAAGTGAATCACTGCAGCTGTTAAGTTAGAAACACGGTTGTTAAGTGAATCTGTCTTCCCCATTGACTTCGTTTGTCAGAAGATCGCCAAAGGGGATCACATGACCCGGGGACACTGTAGCCGCCATAAATATGGGTCAATTGCCAAACATCCGAATTTTGATCATGTGACCACGGTGATGCTGCAGCGGTAGTAAGTGTGAAAAGCGGTCATAAGTCACTTTTTTCAGTGCGGTTGTAACTTTGAACAGTCATTAAATGAACTGTTATAAGTTGTGGACTACCTGTACTGTTTTGAAGCGTAGCTGCCAAAATTGCCTGTAGATTGCTTCCATTGGTGTAAAATAAGTTACCATTTGTATCTATTTGAAGCAGCTATTATTACATTTCCAAATATCAGCTTAGAGGAAGTACTTAGTTCTTGACAAAATTCTCATAGTTTTTGTTTGTTTTTCATCAAATGCCTGCTAAGCTCTCCTTTGTTAATTTGAAATTGCTTCCTCTGCAAATTGGATATTTACTAATGGTATGTCTTCCCTCGCTTCTGTTTATCTGTCTTTTGTAACATTTGCTGAGAATATTTGGTACCTATTCCCTGCTGCTGAGGTCAACTTTTGGAATTTTTCCTTTGCTGGTTGAGTTTCCTCCATCCTAATTTCATCCCCCATTTTCTTACTAGATCCTAGAAGGACAGGTTTCCAAGGGTGTTACAATAGATAGGGGTAATTGAATCCGGAATGTGATTGTGTCCCTTCTTTCTGTCCAGGGGATTTGGGCTTACCTAGGCAGCCATACATCTGTCTCAAATTTGCCTCCAGCAATGAACAGTGCTCCTTGTTTCTAACATACCTTTCACCTTTTGAGTGCTCCTGAGGTTGGGTCACCATAATAAGCCCAATCCTATTACGATTAAAGCTCTTTTTGCATGAAACCTCTCTGTGTTGTTACTGTAGTTAAAGATTATATAGCTTCACAGTATAGCATAATAGCCAGTGAAGTCTGGGGAAGGGGCCAAGAAGAAGCACCGTTGAATGAACCTGTGGTGGAATGTAGCCTGGATTCCCAGGAGGCAGAGGCTGCATTCCTGAGGAGCAAAAAACAGGGAGGTTTAGATAGTTTGAGTAGGAGGAAGAGAGTCAGAACAGCTCCTCCCTAGGAATTCGTAGAGTATATGTTTAAAGGTGTAAGTTGGGGGGTCTCCAAACTTCGCCATTTTTAAGACTTGTGGATTACTCCCAGACATCTTCAGCCAGCCATGCTGTATTCTGGAGCTGAAGTCCACAAATCTTAAAGTCGTCAAGTTTGGAGTTTTCTGGTGTAAGAAGTAGTTTGGCAAAATTTCTGTCTACGGGGAAGGAACAATAAGGGAAACTGCTTAGATGAACCTCCATGTGTCTTTGTTGGGTTGTAGCAGCCTGACTGAACCTGACATAAGCTTGTGCCCATTGCATTTGATATTTCAAACATGAAAATAGGGCACTTTGCAACAATCTCAGTTTCAGAAGTGCTTCTTCACAATTTAAGCAAATTCCCTTGAAAAACACTTTTGGTAAAAGATGGGTTGTTTTTAAGTGTAACGCAGTGAGAAAGTTCTCACTCCTGTCTACTTTGTTTTTTTTCCCCACTTGTTACCAGCTCAGGTGGATAGTTTTGTACCATGTGGGAACCACTAGCTGATACTTCTGGAAGCACCCAATTTCTAAGTATTCTTTGAACTATAATGATGTATATGATGAAGCTCCAATGACAAGCTGCAGAAAGACAAGAATTAAAAAAAGTTATTTTAGTTTGGAATAATAGGCAACATCATCTGTAGTTTATGGATATAGTCTGCTACCAGTTTTTACTTCGTTGTAAACATGAAACACAATAAAATTAATTATTGCTGTTAAAGTCTGTGACCTTTAAGTATGCTAATGCTGAAGTTTTTCTGACAGAGGTCGACCCCAAGGCCCCTAACTTGCGGGGTCCCACAAGGGTCGGTCCTCTCTCCCCTTTTGTTCAATATTTATGTGAAGCCGCTGGGAGAGATCATCCGTGGCTTTGGGGTGGATTTCCATCAGTACGCTGATGACACTCAGCTGTACATCTCCACCCCAGGCCACCCCAACGATGCCCTTGACGTGATGACNTCCTTTTTATAAGATTTTTTTTTAATTTCACTTGTCTTTTATGCTTGAACTCTATTAGTATAGGTGTGGCCATTAAAATTAAAATTCACATTCCATACCAGGAATCAATATAGTGAGATTTGCTATCTGACATTCAAGAATTAGGATAGTGATGTCAAGAATCTCCTGACATCCTGAAATATTGTTTGTAGAATAAAGTGGGACTTTTAACAAGAGCCCATTTTTCTGACATTTAAAGGGGATGTCTAGATGCTCATGTGAATAGAAAAAATAAGATGTAGAGCCAAACAGTCACGAAATGCTATTGATATTTGTGCAAGGATTAAAGGTATACAAATTCCTAATGAAGATAATTGGTAATAATGCAGCTAATTTTAATTCTGTTAGGTTAAGTAATAGCTGTAGTGGACAAGAAACATTTTATTGATTGAAACCTAACTAAATAGAATCAGACATCTTGATGTATTTTAGTTTAATAAATATATATAATTTAAAAGTCCTTTGTTGGAAGAATGGCAAGTTTAGGGTTAGGATTACAGTCTTAATTGTTATAATATTTATATTATATATATAATGTGTGTCATGATGCATGCATGTATGAAATGGCAGAGCTTGAATCACAGTAGTTTTGTTATTTTTTGTCTATCATGATCCATAGAAATCACTGTTTAATATCTGTGTCTACATTATCAATTCTAATAATAAGAATATCATGATTTTGTATTGCTATATAAATCTTTAATTTTAAATTAAATAGTATCTTTTCCTCAACAGATCTTTGTGTACACTTGTATGTAAATGGACATACTCCTCAGAAACTGGCTGGGATGATTGTTTCTGGAAATCAATTGGATTAGAAGATCTGATGGCAAATAAATACTCAAAAATAGGTAATATATAGTATTGAATTCTTTTTGATTGTAGGTTTCAATAAGAAATTTTAAGGCTAGATAAGAGTCCATTCAAATGTAATGGAAAGCCATGTTTACTATTATAATTATACATTTTGGGGACTTTATTTAAGAAAACAGTTGTATCTCTAAACTACTGTTGTTACATTGTATACTGTATTCTACACTTCATGGTAGAAAATTGCTGGAATCTTTCTGTCTAAATTATGACAATAGATACTTACTTTACAAATTGAGGGTATCTGGCTAGAATCTGGTTAAACTTTTTGTTTCGTGTTTTAGCTTTTGTTGTGCCAAGGACTGATGTAGATGTAACTCGTATGTTATGCTTGAATTAAGAAAAGGAGGGTTAATGTGTATGATATGACTTGTTCTGGCTTAATGCAAGTATAGTTTAGGTAATTTTTAGATCTATTTTGAATGCATTCTAGGAAGCATTAAATTTTCTCAAGGAAGAATGAATATAGCTCCCTCCTGTTTTACCACAAGAACCCTATGTGGTTAGCCAGAGAGAAAGGATATGTTGTAAGCTTTTGTAGTTGAGGGTGGAGTGGAACCAAGGTCTGTCTGCTCGGATACCTTAACTGCTACATTATACTGTCTCTGTAGTAAAAGCAATATAAACCTAGATTCGTTTAAAACGTGGTGGGGAAAAACAAAACAAAGTATCCAATATTTATTCATGGAAAAATAAATGAAAACAGAGGTCTAATGGAAAATCACATTTATTGTTAGGTTTTATGAATTTCAGGCAGGGATGATCACAGAGATGGCCCATTGGTGTGTGTTACAAGGTCCACACATTGTCAATTCTGCACCTAAAATAGATAATCTAACTGTGACTGAACAACAAGTTCAGATAGCTGCAAGACTATCAAAATGGGTAAGCTTGATCTTGAGAGATTGGAATTGGTCTGTTCCTCCTTTTTCAGCAAACAAATTCTAACTGTGGATATAATCTTCAAGTACTGAGATTTAAGGAAGCTATTCAAATCCTAAAATGGTAATTGGCAGAAATGTTTGCAGAAGAGAGTCAAAAGAGAGTAAACACCGAAAACCCCAATCCTATGGGATACCTCTGATGGTTAATATCTTAATCCAGTTTTCATAGAAGTTCTCTCGGTCAGTCAAAAGATAAATCAAGGAATTTCTAGCCACTATGTATAACCATGATAAATTGATATTTTTCTTGACTTTCATCAAACATGACCCTACATTATGATTCTAATACACAGCCGTTCCCAGGTAAAGTGTTAGGTATTATCCATTTTTTGTATCTCTTCACAATAGACTTCCTTAGAGCAGGGGTCCCCAACCCCCAGTCCATGGACCGGCAGAAATCGGTCCGCATAAACAACCAAAGCCCCATCCGCGGGATGCAGTCAGTACATGAAACCACACCCCCTCTGGTCCACGGAAAAACCTCTCTCCACGGAACCAGTCTCTGCTGCCCAAAAGGTTGGGGACCTCTGCCTTAGAGTATGCAAGAAAATGCCACTTTCTAAGCAGTCGCATGTGATACTGCCTTAGTACTGAAGCCTGCTATGACAGGAGGGCATGGCCCCATTCAGAGGTAAGGACAGTGAAAAGTTAAAGGCTTGCTGTGGCATGTATATTCCAGAAAATATTTAATAAACTGAAAATATTATTACAGCATCAAGTGCCACTGCTTTTTCTCCACAACAATCCCAACACACCAGGAATGGATAACAATCTTGAAACTACTTTGCAGTTATCATGCACCCTTCTTTTTTTTTTTAAAAAAAATGTAATTTTATTTCCAAAGCTAAAATACAAAATCCAAAAAAGAAAGAAAACAAAGAGAAAACAAAAATAAAATAAAATACAAAACTAGAACAATGCGCATAAAGACAAAGTAACAAAGATATACAATCTACTTTGTCACTTTGTCATCATGCACCCCTTCTGTGTCCCTCTCCAAAATAATTATGTGAATCACAGATTGCTCACTCTACATAGTACAGAAGGCTATTTGATTTGGACTGGTATACCTCCTGCTGTTTCTAGTAAAAAAAATATCTGGATTTAAAAAATGTGATTAAGCTGATATAATTTAACATGCTTTGTGAACTCAACTATAATTATTTTACCAATTTGAGCCAAAGTTTAATGACAGTGTTAATCTCATTAACTGCACAGTACTTAAAATGGATTTCCATTTAAAACTATAATGCTCATTTGGCAAAATTTTTCCAGGCTAATTGTAATCAATTTTCCTTGTTCACTTAATGGGCTTTTAACGGCTATGCTAAGCAGCCGTGACATGAATGGGAACATTAGCATACATTTTTAAATAATTACTTATTTTAAAATACCCTTCACAGTTAATCATTTAGATTTTCTTTTTCAGCCGTAGTGTAATTTTCTAAAATAAATGGAAATCAGAAGATATCGGTAATGTATGAAGGTTTCTTGTATTCAATAACTTTCGTATGCTACTTTTTTAATTTATGTTACATTGAAAATTTTGTATAGGCTGTTCTTCATTTATTGTACTGCTAATAAAGAGTAATATCATATAGTAAAATCTTTTGTCAGATGAGAAGAGAAAATTTGCATGCTAATTTGCCCTAAAAGTGAAAAGAATTGTATTACTTCCTGTCTTAGAAGTTAAGGTCTGTTAGAAAGGCATTGCAATAGATTTATTATCCATAAGAAAGTACTTGTATCCAAATTGTTCACAAGGAATCTTGACCCATGTGTTGAGTACAGTTTGTCAGTCTGTCCTCCCTCTGGGATCTGCTTCCTGTGTTTGTTCACTTAACATCCACTGCTTTGGGACTGGGGGCTAAAACATATGAAAAGTGGTTGCAGGAATTGGGTATGTCCAGTTTAATGAAAAAAAGGACTAGGAGTGACATGATAGCAGTCTTCCAATATCTCAGAGGTTGCCACAAAGAAG
This sequence comes from Protobothrops mucrosquamatus, assembly GCF_001527695.2. Lineage (NCBI taxonomy): Eukaryota > Metazoa > Chordata > Lepidosauria > Squamata > Viperidae > Protobothrops > Protobothrops mucrosquamatus. The sequence goes on from NW_015387404.1 coordinate 180,025, forward strand.
AGGGGGTCAACCTATTCTCAAGGCACCTGAAGGCGGGACAAGAAGCAATGGATGAAAACTAATCCAAGAGAGAACCAACCTAGAACTAAGGAGAAATCTCCTGACAGTTAGAACAATTAATCAGTGGAATGACTTGCCTCTAGAAATTGTGGATGCTCCAATGCTGAAGGTTTTAAGAAGAGATTGGCAACCATTTGTCTGAAATGGTATACAGTTTCCTGCCTGGACAGGGATTGGATAGGCTGCTGGCTGAGGAATTCTGGGAGTTGAAGTCCACAAGTCATAAAAGGGTCGAGTTTGAAGACCCCTGGACTAGAAGATCTCCAAGTTCCCTTCTCAACTCTGTTATTCTGTTATTCTGCTTCACCTATTTTTCCGCTTTCCAAAAGTGGGAAGAAAAAACCCTCTCTATTGGCTGTACAAACAATGGCTGTTAAGCGGGAATTCCTTAAATGCTCCAGATTACTTCCATAGGAGAACGTAAGGTTTTGGCTATGTTCTCTGGCGTCATCTAGTACAGTGTTTCTTAAACTGTATTTCATGGAACACCAACATTCTCTGAATAACTCGACATCTTATTAACATGTTCCTTGAATTGTTTCCAAGATTCAAGCCAACATTTTTGTGGATTTTGGATCTATTCAGTAGTATCAGAATTAAAGGAGCACTACTCATAGTGGTAGGGAAGATATTCGCAGATCTTTCCTTAGATGTTACACTGAAACCGTTGAATTAAAAAGTAATTATGAAAGACTTTTGGATGAAAGTTTACCCCAAATATGAGCTTTTAAGTATTTTTTGAAGGACTCACTGGAGAAGAGCCTAATGCTGGGAAAGATTGAGGGCAATAGAAGAAGGGGATGACAGAGAATGAGGTGGCTGGATGGAGTCACTGAAGCAGTAGGCGTGAGCTTAAATGGACTCCAGAAGATGGTAGAGGACAGGAAGGCCTGGAGGAATGTTGTCCAGGGGGTCGCAATGGGTTGGACACGACTTCACAACTAACAACAAAATCTTCGTGAGACTGGGTTTACAACATTTATTGTGACCTAGACCTGTTGAATTGCTATGTTGATTCCTTCTTCAATTAATGATTTCAGTCATTGACAAAATATAAAATCATATGTAAGCTCATGCAACCAGTTACAATTTACAATCTATTTATTATATGTAAAGAAAGATTGAAACATTATTGAAATATGAAAGATTGAAACATTATAAAATATTTCAATACCTTTTATTTTTTCCCCCTTTTAAAAAGAAATAGCCATAGCTATTCCTTATTGAAAAGTTTAATGCTGTAACAATGATCTTGCCAATTGGGGAAGAATTTGATTTTGAACAGATCTATTAATCCCCAGTAGAAAGCAATTGAAAGCTTCAGTGCTGGAGCAAATACACAGAAGTTTCCCATGTGATAGCCTTGGGGGTTTTGTGCCCCCCCTCTTTTTTTTTTTTTTTGCAATGTTATAGATGCTCTTAAATATTGGTCTTTCAATTTTTCTCTCCTCTACTTAAGTACAATCCTAATAGCAATTACCTTTTGGCAATTATTTCTTTCTACACTAAAAGGATACTACTTATATGTTTTAGCAGAAATTTGAGCACCCTAATGGCCAAGTTGCCCTGCGGTGGAATTTTTTTTTTTTTTTTAGCTTAAATAATTTATGAAGCTCAAGCTAGAGTTTGAATACAATATTTATATTGTTTATTTCAAGGACAAGGGAAGCACTTTCCTTTACCAAACCTATCTGCGCAAATAAGAAATTATTTTATATAATTGATAGTTTGAGATAGTAAAACTAGGATGTGGCATGTAATAAGCAACAATTTGTACAGTGTGGAAACGATCATTAAGTATTTTGAAGATAATTTTTCTGTACTTGAATTGTAAATGCATATATAAATAAATGTGAGCAGTAGATTCCATTAGTTTTTACGCTAACTCTGATTTTTGTATTTTGCAAGTTCGTTTTATCTTATTACACAATACGGAATGCTGTGGCAGGTTTTTTTTTCCTACTACAACTTGATTCCAAAGTTCTGTGTAGTTGGATGCATGCAAAATGGGCACAGCATGCAAATAATTCATAATGTCTTTATGTATACTTCAGGGAATTCGAGAATAAGTTGTTGGATGCAACAACAAAACAGATTCAAGCTGTCTTTTTCTCCAGTTGCCCCAGTACAGCATTTTGGTATTTCCTATGGGTGCAGAGTTCAGTGGGTGATTCTGTTCCCCTGTGATTCATTCCCTTCTCTCTAGATGGAACACAAATCATTCAGAGAGGCTTTCTGGGGCTCAGTAATAATGCAGCAGGGAGCAGATAAAATTTTAAAAGCTTGTATAGTGGCTTGATTGAATAACCATTGGATGTCAAACTGTATACCTTAATTGTTCCTGAAGAACTAAGATATGCTGGATTTCTATTCATGCGTAGTTTCTGTGTTTTATTTTCACTTGGTATCATCCAACATCACCACTCAATATTTTCGTTTTGTGTTGGAAGATTCAGTTGAATTGAAACATTTGTGGAACTGCTCAGT
>NW_015387404.1:182633-184415 GCF_001527695.2 Protobothrops mucrosquamatus
CGAGAAGCAACGGGTGGAAACTGATCAAGGAGAGAAGCAACTTAGAACTAAGGAGAAACTTCCTGACAGTTAGAACAATTAACCAATGGAACAACCTGCCTCCAGAAGTGGTGAATGCTCCAACACTGGAAGTTTTTAAGAAGAGACTGGACAGCCGTTTGTCTGAAATGGTGTAGGGTTCCTGCCTGGGCAGGGGGTTTGGACTCGATGACCTTCAAGGTCCCTTCCAACATTATTATTATTATTATTATTATTATTATTATTATTATTATTATTATTATTATTATTATTATTATTATTATTATTATTATTATTATTATTATTATTATTATTATTATTATTATTAATCTCAATCAGAATAGAGCTGGAAGGCATCTTGGAGGTTTTTTAGTCCAACTTCCTGCTCAAGCAGGAGATCCTATACCAAGGGTAGGGAACTTTGGCTCTTTTATGACTTGTGGACTTCAATACGCAGAATTCCTGAACCAGCCATGCTGACTCAGGAATTCTGAGAGTTGAAGTCCACAAGTCATAAAAGAACCAAGGTTCCCTCTCCCTGTCCTATACCATTTCAGATAGGTGGCTATTCAGTCTTTTCTTTAAAATCTCCAGTGAAGTACCTACAAATTATGAAGGCAAACTGTTCCATTGGTTAATTGTCCTCACTGTTAGAAAGTTTTTCCTTAATTCCAGGATGCTTCTCTCCTTGATTAGTTCCCATCCATTGTTTCTTGTCTTGCCTTCTGGTGCTTTGGAAAATAAGTTGACTCCCTCCTCTTTACCTGGCTTCCAACAAGCAAAGTCAACAGGGAAAGCCAGAATCACTTAATGACAATGTGATTAATGACCCCAGCAAAAGAGGTCATAAAGTTGAGCACAACTCACTTAACAACTGCCTTGCTTAGCAACCGAAGTTCCATTTCCAGTTGTGGGCATAAGTTGAGGACTACCTATATTTCTGTTCAGAAAGAACACTCAAACAGATTATGGTTAAAACTGTAGAAACTAAATGGTAAACATCCCCTTGAATGAAGCTCAATTCCTGGTAATTAGGTAGCATATTCATGTAATTTTCTTAGAAACAGTAAGTGTTTTGCCACTACCTTCTTCAGGGATGTTTCCAACTTTTCCTTTTAACCTATAGCCTTGGGTTTTCTTATGATCTCCCAACCAAGTGCCCCAGTTTAATTTTTCTTCAAGATCAGCCAAGATCAATGGTGCTGCTATTTATTTTGATAAGACAACATAGAGACAGAAAAATAAAAATAAATACAGTACAGAGTTTTTGAAAAATATAAACAAGAGGTAAATGAATATATAATTAAAATCGGGCATCAAGAAGAAATGTTGGGGTGGATGAAATCTGGCAAGTCAACCTTTCTGCCTCCCTCACACAAAGGGCATGGCATAGATCAGTGGTTCTCAACCTGTGGGTCGGGACCCCATTTGGGGTCGATCGACCATTTCACTGGGGTCGCCAAGCAAGGCTGTCCGCCATTTTTTTTGTCTGCCATTTTTTTTCCCCTTTTCCAGCGGGTGCCTTACCTCCCTTGGGCTGGGCCAGCTGGTGGTCGGCCTGCTCCGTCTCTGCCGCTTGCCAGCTACGCCTCGGCCGGTGCAGGGGGCGGAACCACGCATGCGCGGCACTCCCGGGCAGGGAAAGTCCTTGACTTACGACCGGTTGGCTAGTCCCCGACTTACGACCGGTTCAGTCCTCGACTTACGACCAGTTTAGTCCTCGACTTACAACCGGTTGGGGTCACGGCATTAAAAAGGTTGAGA
>NW_015387404.1:186232-189561 GCF_001527695.2 Protobothrops mucrosquamatus
GTCTCTGCCGCTTGCCAGCTACGCCTCGGCCGGTGCAGGGGGCGGAACCACGCATGCGCGGCACTCCCGGGCAGGGAAAGTCCTTGACTTACGACCGGTTGGCTAGTCCCCGACTTACGACCGGTTCAGTCCTCGACTTACGACCAGTTTAGTCCTCGACTTACAACCGGTTGGGGTCACGGCATTAAAAAGGTTGAGAACCACTGGCATAGATGAAACCATGTTATCTTGCATCTACAAACAGCTGATATTAGGCTTCAGCCTTAACTGACTTCTTGATAAATATAGACAGGTAGAAAGGTGAGCTTCACAGAAATATGCAAGAGCTGTTTCTCAGGTTGAAACGTTCTTTAAGTCCTGGGAAACAAAATAATATTCAGAAGTGGCTCTTGAAAATGCTTCCCTGATTCACCAAAATATAAGAAGGAGGGAAGGTCTAGCACAATCAACTCACAAAGTTTCTGGTTTTTATGTTTCTATTTTCTCTCTCTCTTTTCTCTTGTTGGCTAGCTTTTTAAGCAGATCTCAGTCTTAGCAGCTACATGTCTCCTAACATTTTTGCATTGTTACTTTTCTTAAAACAAAAATCCTTTGTTGCTGTTGATTACTCCAATGTTGGCTACCCCCCCTCCCCAGAACCCCTATGTAGATTTGGAAACATCAATTAAAATAAGTTTTTAAAAGTTTATTTCTGCAGAGGGAGGGGTTCCAATCCCATCCAGATTCCAAGTGAGAGGGGTAGATCTCCTACAAGGACAGGTGATGGCAGGGAAATTATATGCTTTGGTAGAACGTTTTCATCCTGGGGAATAGATATCTAGACATCTGGTGAAAGACATCTTCTAAGGTAGAGATCTTAGGGACAGAATTAATAGGTAGATATGGATTCTGGTAACAGACACTTCTACAAAGGGTGCTTAGCTTAAGAGTCTTTAAAACATGACCCCTGATTGCATGTAATTAAGATCAAGACCTGAACACCTGAATTGTTTGAAGGACTACAGAGTGATTCCAGTGACCTAAATAGTTAGGAGAGAAGGATTTGCATTGTATATTCCATATTATCATATGTAATGTAGCAAGAGTCTTTATTGGGAGCTGTATTTCTCTTGTAGTTTTGGATGAAAGCCCATAGTTATTCTTCTCTAGACTTATATCAGCTAGTTGCGTGTTCTACTAAAGCTCTGTATTAATTAGATTCTGTCTTCTAATATCCATTTGTAGGAAGGAACAGCCCACCTTTCCAAGACTTATGAATGTGCCTGCTCCTGCCTTGATGCTTTGACACCGAGGCTCCTTCTTGTGGTTGTGAAGCTATTTATTTACCCATATTTGGGTGCCTAACTCTGTCCATCAGAATGTTGCTTGGATGCTAAGTGTCCCAGATAGTTCAATAGGTAGGTAGATAGAAATAAATATTGGAAACAGCCATGCAGCCCAGGCAAAAGTTTTTATTATTTTTATTTCCAAGAGTACATAACCTCTGCTGGGCTAATTTTTTCCTCACGTTCTAACAATGAAAAATACACAAGATATAAATATTTTATGAGAAATTGGCATTTTAAACCATTGTCACGTCTAAGAATCACACAAAATAAATATCATGTTTGAACTGATGTCAAGACTTTAAAGATTAATATCACTGTCTTCCTCTCTACAGCAAGTAGCATCCACTGATCAAAATTATTAAGTCGGCTATCTAGCAATTAGCAGATTTCATTATTTTTCCAGTAGCTGTGATTGACAAGTAACAAAATAGCTAGATCTTAACAAGTCCTCAATAATATTTTGTGTGGCTGTCATGGTCAGGATGGTGAAATCCTGTGTGTGTGTGTGTGTGTGTGTGTGTGTGTGTGTGTGTTCAGCAAAAATAATAAAAATGCTTTGACATAAGTCTTTATAAAAGAATATTGGAATGCAATACAAAAACACACACAGTCATCTGATAATTGCCAGCAATACAATTACCCATGGTTAACTGAATAGATAAAGAGTGACAATATGGCTAATATGACAGCAACATATGTACAATATGTTCTCTTGTTTTGTTCTAACTATTTGCAATGGGGAGAACATCTTGTATTTTCTGTTGCAAATAAATAAGCAGAGAACATACATAATGTATGAGCAATAAAGCAACAGAAAGGAATTAAATTGAAAAGCATAAATAATTTTTTTTTACACAATAAAAAGCCTGGACAATAAATAGGTCCTTGATCCTAAAAAAACCATAACAAAATAGATGTCACACATGTTCTCTGAGAAGTTGCAAGGCCATCACCTTTATGTTTCTGGTTCAGCTTTTCATCTTTTATAATATGGCACCCATAGCAGAGCCTCAGGAATTGATTTAAGGGTAAGGCAGAAATATATAGAAAGAGCTATTCCTTTAGATAACGTAGACTTAACCCATAAGTGAATTTACTAATAGAAGTAGCATTTTGAAATGAGACTAGAAGTGATCTCTATGTTGGTATAGATGCCATAATTCTGGAGTGATATAATCATACTGGCTGGATAGAATCAGTATTCTTACTGCCTTATTTATATTAACTAAAGTTTCTGCAACATCTTTAGGAGCAGCCCCTTGAATAATACATTGCGATAATCCAGTCATAAGATTACTACAGCATGGGTTAGTTGGCTTTCCAACACATACTTCTTGTAAAGAACTTTGTGCCACAGAGGACTATTTGTGCCTTCAACAATCAAGGTCTATCTAGAAAGGCATCATTCTGTACTGAATCATCCTGCAATTCAAGTGTTCTATGGGTTCCCTATCTTTCCTTGTTAAATGAGCTGGAGCGATAGATTTATTTATTTAGCTGACAGATAATTGCATTGCCTTGATTACTTCATTGTAACAAGCCTAGAATCACTATGCATAGCTGTGGCTTGAATTCACATTCCTTTGCGCTGCTTAAGAGATTTACAGCATGCTATAGTATATAGAATATGATTATTTGCTTAGAAAGGAAAATCATCTTAAGAAGTTTAGATTTCCCACTTATTTTCATGTTTGTTTTTTAAGTAAAATTACGAGGGCAATTCGGAAATAAATCTCCATTTTGTTATCAATGACAGACACTCACAGATACAGAATTTTTATTATACACATTAGAAAACTACAACATTACATTACTTTTCTGTTTGAGAACTTCCATCTCATCCAGACACTACTTTTTCAGTCTCAGTTATTTCTGTATTTCTGTATGCATTTATTCTACAATTTGTGCTCATTTATTCTCTTTATATGACTGAAGTATTTTTTGTAAGTGAATAAAAAACCCTCACATTCTAAGAATGGATTCAACTTGTATTATCAAAAC
>NW_015387404.1:190600-193744 GCF_001527695.2 Protobothrops mucrosquamatus
ACATTACATTACTTTTCTGTTTGAGAACTTCCATCTCATCCAGACACTACTTTTTCAGTCTCAGTTATTTCTGTATTTCTGTATGCATTTATTCTACAATTTGTGCTCATTTATTCTCTTTATATGACTGAAGTATTTTTTGTAAGTGAATAAAAAACCCTCACATTCTAAGAATGGATTCAACTTGTATTATCAAAACAACTATATACGAGGGCAATTTGGAAATAAACCTCTGTTTGGTTATCAATGACAGACATAATCACCATTCAAATTGAGGCACTTGTCATAACGTCTTACAAGGTTTGAAATTCCTTAGTAGTAGTCGCTTGGCGTCAAATCTGGGCTATGAGGGTGTGTGATCAAAAACAACCCAACGGAACTGCTTCAAAAGTTCTTGGGTGCGTCTAGCGGTGTGCGGGTGAGCAATATCGGAAGTCAGCATGTCCTGACGCTTGTTATGGATGGCTTGTCTGAGTTTTAATAACATTTCACAGTAGACTTCTGAACTGATAGTCGGACCACACTCCATGAACTTTACTAGCAGTACTCCTTTGGCATCTTCACATTTGGTGGGATTTTCTATGGCACCACGTCCGGTGTGGTGTTGGTTCACGATAATGCTTGCCTGCACACAGCTAGATGCACCCAAGAACTTTTGAAATAGTTCCGTTGGGATGTTTTTGATCACGCACCACTATAGTGGCTGGATGAGGTGGAAGTTCTCAAACAGAAAGAGTTGAGAGGTTTATAGAACAAAATGATATCTATACTGGTGCATAGAAGTATAGAAGCAAGGGGAAACGCATAAAAGATGAAATGTGTGTCCTCAATTGTGAAGCACACTATCTCCCCTTTTGTAGTTGTGCTACAATATCACACGTATGTATGTTAGGGATGGAGCTTGTGTCAGGACATTATAGTGGACATCTCATTACTCAAAAGTGTTGACTTTTGGAGAATGCCCCTAGGCAGGTATGGAAAAGAAGGATGAATGACATTGGTGTAAGCTAGATTTAAATATATTTTTTCTTCTTTTTACTCCATGCTCTAATCTTATTTATTTCTTATTCGAGAGCCAATTTGGTCTAGTGATTAATACACCAGGCTATAAACCAGGAGACTGTGATTTCTAGTCCTGCCTTATCTATGAAAGCTGGCAGGGTGATTTGGGCCAGTCTCTCTTTTTCAGCCCACAATGTCAGGCTCAGGCAACTAGGTGGTCAGTCAATTCTTGTTGCAACCAACACTTCGTTGATCTGAAAAAAGTGGATCCTACACTTGAGGGAAAAAACTAGGAAGAAAAAAAATGCTATTATTTCTTATCCCTTTTTGATACTTGCAGTATGTTGCTTGTACTATCATTTATCTCTCAGAAGCTTTCCCTTAATTCAGAAAAAAAACCCCTCTAAAACCAGAAACACTATCCCCCAAAGTTCTATTATTTTGCCACCATATTTTGGTAAAGATAACTTAACTGCAAACTGGGTACTGAGGATGGCACAGGTTCATGACTGCCCATCTCTGCTTAACTCAGATCTAGCCATAATAAATTGGAACCAAGTATTAAGACTTTGATTGTGGTCCTAATTCACTACTATATATTTTCACTGAGAAGGGTTACTCAAAGTCAGTGAGGTTTACACTAAGACGAACACACTAAGTTTTTCTGTAGACACCACTTTAACTTAACAAGTGAGCTATTCTCCTCTTCAGATTCTTTTGGGATGGAGCCAATTTTAGTTCCACATAAATGGCACTAGTTCTGCACAACAAATTAAAAGCGCTGCTTGAATAAGTGGACACCTTATGGTTGAATCAACTGGACCCCTTTGCTGGATTTTTCTTTTGTTGTTTTTAAAGTCAAGTGAATATTGAAGTGTCTCATGTTATTAAGTATTAAGATAGCTTTGGACCCTATGATTTACTTGCTCAGGTTAACCAGAAATGTAGTGTTGCCTGATAAATAATTGGTTAGCTTGGCAACAGCCTGGGAAGATCACTAGCATTAGAGCACCTACGTTTTCTTTAAGCAAAACACAAGCGAAGCAAATTCCTCAGCCAGAGTTTAGACAAGAATAAAGGAAAAGGAAACAGTTCAGACAGCTTTTTCCTTTGGTAAACTTGCTTTTCACTTCACAGGATGAAAGAAGCCTTTTCAAAAAATGAGATGTCAGCCATGAAAAAGAGATGGCATAAGTGAAGGTTTCAGTGAAAGAAGGTCTCTGTCTCAAACAACTGAACAAGAACCCTCAATTTAATATATATCTGAGTTAAGATTAGTTTTAGGTATCTGGGTTGGAGAATCATTCTTAAAATATTAAAATGGCCAAATTAGAAGTCTGCTTTTAGTGTGTTTATGGTGCGTTTGTTTTTCTTCGTCCTGAAGACAGACGTATTCTGCCTTTTGTACAGATCTTAAGGTACACTTTTTCTAGGAACCCAATGTAATCTCAAACTTTTGGGAATATTAGCATTGCTTGGGCTGTTTTCATCTTCTCTGAAAATAAGGCATTCACTGTTGAGAATATGATTCCCGCTCCTTGTTTGCTGACTCCATGTAGCGTGTGGGTAGAAAAGCCTTCATATGTTTAGCAAAATTATTTGGGTATGTATATTATTTCTGCTTGCTGTCTCAGATCTTACAAGACAGTATGATCATAAAGTCAATTCCCATCTTTTTCTAAAAGGCCAGAGGTTCAGGGCCTCTTCTGGAGAGGGGAATATACTGTAATGTACAGGCCTCAATGTTTATGATTTGAAAAAATAAAAGCAAAAGCAGGGATTTCCCCCCCCTCCGAGACCGCCTTCTGCCTCAGATTACCTCCCATCGGCCAGTGCGCTCCCACAGAGTGGGTCTCCTCAGGGTGCCGTCGGCCAGACAGTGCCGGCTGGCGACCCCCAGGGGGAGGGCCTTCTCGGTGGGAGCTCCCACCCTCTGGAACGAGCTACCCCCAGAGATCCGGGTGATCCCGGATCTCCCTTCCTTCCGCCGCGCCCTTAAGACATGGCTATTTCAACTAGCAGGACTGGCCTAAGGGGTAATTTTTAGCGGGGTTTTAAATATAATTTTAAAATAACAAAGGCCAATCTAATATTTCTTTTTAATTATGTTTTAATGATAGTATTTTGGTATTTTTTGTATTT
>NW_015387404.1:194061-202955 GCF_001527695.2 Protobothrops mucrosquamatus
TATTTCAACTAGCAGGACTGGCCTAAGGGGTAATTTTTAGCGGGGTTTTAAATATAATTTTAAAATAACAAAGGCCAATCTAATATTTCTTTTTAATTATGTTTTAATGATAGTATTTTGGTATTTTTTGTATTTGTTTTTATCAGGCTGTTAGCCGCCCTGAGTCCGCAAGGAGAAGGGCGGGGTAAAAATCCAATAAATAAATAAATAAATAAATAAATAAATATTAATATTTGAGAGACCTTCAATATGATATCTGCCGGTGGGCGATCCTTTTATAAAAAAAATTACAAAACTAATTTTAAAAAAACTTAATCAGTATTTCTTAAACTTTTTTCTTTCAGGACCACTTTCCACTTTTAAAAAATTATAGAGGACCTCTAGAGAGTGTTTGTTTATATGGGTTATATAAATTAAATGTGATGCTTTCACTGCCACTATTGCTTCTCACAATTGTTTGCTGGGATTTTAATATTATGTACAATATAATATTGTATACATTATATTATTTTTTAACATAAGCTGGCAAATAATTTTAATTTTGCGGACTCCTGAGCGAGTCTTGAGGGACCCTCCCAGGAATCCTCAGACCGCACTTTGTAAACACTGACCTAGACTTCTTGTTCCTGTGGCCTGGTTTGTTTGCCCTGATTAATATCTTATATAAGTATGTTTTAAAATAAACTGCAGTATTACATCTGCTTAGTAAAAAAGAAGTTGTCCCAGTCTAGGGACATAGAGAACTATGATTTGTTTCAGCACTGTAAGCCTTTGATTTTTTTTTCCCCCCTTGTTTTTGCTTAGGAAATGAAGTTCTCCCTCCAGGAAGTCCAGTTGGAAATGGATTAACAGCAGAAGCTGCAGAAGATCTTGGTCTGTCTAAGGGGATTGCTGTAGCTGCCTCTCTTATTGATGCACATGCTGGAGGATTAGGTATTCTATGATATGATTGTTGGTTTTGTCATGTAGGTGCTTGAGCTACAAAGGCTGCATCGTAATATAATATAAATCGACTAAACAGATACAGTAATTTTGTGTGTAGACCGTTGTAGTCAATTCTACATGGAGCTGCCTCTGAAGAAAACTCAGAAGCTCCAACCATGGTGCCATTTGCTAGCAGCATTATATCTGTACAGTGGTCCATTGCACTGGTTACAGATTGTTTCCAGTTCAGAGAGTTAACTACTGTCTTTATATGGTACCTGCTGAACTATCTCTTCTGCCCAAATTTGACTTGTTCTGTGTGGTCTCTAGCATGTTGAGGGTCACTATCCCATGGAAAATGAGGGAGATGGGCAATCAACCAATGGTCCTTCTGAGTGGTCCCCTCAGCCTTTTGGAATATCTTAGCTCCTAAGATAAGGAATGCCACTAACCTCTTGGCCTACCATAAAATATAGAAAACATGTCTGTTCTATAGAGTGTATGAATGTTGAAGATTCTAGGGCTACTTTAGCTTAGTGAGATCAGATAGATTGCTAATTTTACTGGCTGTTGTTATTTTTGATTGTAAACCACCTCAGGTCCATTTGTGGAGCGGAGCGGATAGCTTATAGATATCTCTCACGAATGAAAGCACGTATATGTGTCCCAGATAATGTTGCAGGATCCAATCTGGGTCAGTCACCAGGATCAGAGTTTTTGTCTTCCAAGCTTTTGGACTCGTGCTGGACCCCATCTTCAGGGAACTTCTCTTTAGCCCCCTCTGGACCCTGTGACTGACACAAATTGGGTCCTGCAGGTTAGAGATACTGTAACTGTGTAAATAAACAAATAAACAACCTATTAAATAAGAGTGATGGCAGGGAAGACATTGAAAAAAAAATAAGAAAATGTTTGTTGATTTCATTCCATCAATTTGTTTATGATATAATGAAAGACTGTAGGCAGCCTATGTCCGGTGTCTCCTAATAAAACAATATATTACACAGAAACAACGATCAGAAATAACACCTTGTATCTCTAATTATACGGCACCTTCTGCTCTGAGTAGTCTACAAAAAATTCTGCAGAAGAAGACATAAAATGTAAATGTAAATGATATGCTAAGATATTGCGAAAAAAAGAGAATATCCTGAGTACATGATAGTTCTTCAGAAGAGTCCCATTGCTACAGTTGTCTGTTCCTGTGATATTGCTCAATAAGGGCGCACAAATTTTTATCTTCTGTTTGATTACAATACATTGAAAGTGAATACTTTCTGCAGTGCAAATGTTTTCCTTGTTATAGCGTACATGTGTTACTGAAATAATGGGGTTAAAACAGATTGCACCATTGTGTCTTTTGCCTGATAAACTTTAATTTCAGAACGTTCTTCAGCTTGCATCCAGTACAGATACAACTTGATCTTTTTTTCCGCCTTCTGTTGCTTCACATGACTCCAGATCTAGCATATAAAGCAGATTTGGTCTACAGTTAAAATTCTGTTGTACTAGCAGATGTCTGTTTCCACATATTATAGATCTTCATATCTAAATTGCAGTTTCTTAGTTGTGGTCACTTAATGCCTAATAATTTATTCCATATCATATTGTTCCAAGAAATGTCTTGATGGTCAAATGAAATTTTTTTGTCTGCTTTGAAAAATAATAATTCATTAGGTCAAGTTAATTGGACAGAGAATAAATAGCAGGTAATTCAGCTGATGTATAATATACTGTATCTTAGATATGTTCTTTGAAAAATAGTGCTAGAAATAGACAATAGACAATTTTGTTTTCTCATTGGGTGGGTGTATGCAAGTAAATTTTTGAAAAATGAAATAAAGATTTTTTTCCACTTTTATCTTGATTGAAAAGCAGTGGCTGCTGCTTTATAAATTCAGCAAGTTATTTCTGTATTCAACTGCCTATTATTTTCACTACACGGATAGTACCCAATTGTGTACAGTATTGGTACGGAATTGATTTGAGGACCTGTTGCTCTGATTAATTTTCCTTTTTAAAGAAAGACATATTGTGTAACTAGTTCCTTGTGCAATTAGACACTCTTTTCAGCCTCAGTTGCTGCGTTTAAGAGTTTGCCTGTCTTTAGATAATCAGGAATTCTGCTGTACAGAATTAAGTTATATCTCAGTTGAATATGTGCTACGGCTTCATTCCCTTCTGATTAGGAATACAGCTGACTTTTCTTCAGGTTATTGTTAAGAATGCCTGTCAAAAGGTTTGCAACTAAAAATCAGCGTCCCACTGTGCTTTATACAGTGCAAGCCTATGAGAATTAAATTATGGGAATTTTCCCAAATAGAAATTCCACATCTGCAGAATGTGAATATCTTTTTAAATAGAAGATAAAGAATGTCTTATCTATACATTAATATAATTTGAAGCATCAATAAAAGGATCAATAGAAAGCTTCATTCCAAATACATATGGTCTCAGTAAAGGATAGATTTATTTTTGTATAAACAAATGTGTGTGAAGTTTATATAAATACAAACTAGTTGATAGAGAAGATATAATAGAAGTCAGGTAAATTNACATTACATTACTTTTCTGTTTGAGAACTTCCATCTCATCCAGACACTACTTTTTCAGTCTCAGTTATTTCTGTATTTCTGTATGCATTTATTCTACAATTTGTGCTCATTTATTCTCTTTATATGACTGAAGTATTTTTTGTAAGTGAATAAAAAACCCTCACATTCTAAGAATGGATTCAACTTGTATTATCAAAACGACTCTATACGAGGGCAATTTGGAAATAAACCTCTGTTTGGTTATCAATGAAAGACATAATCACCATTCAAATTGAGGCACTTGTCATAATGTCTTACAAGGTTTGAAATTCCTTAGTAGTAGTCGCTTGGCGCCAAATCTGGGCTATGGGTGTGTGTGATCAAAAACAACCCAACGGAACTGCTTCAAACGTTCTTGGGTGCGTCTAGCGGTGTGTGGGCGAGCATTATCATGAACCAACACCACATCGGAAGTCAGCATGTCCCGACGCTTGTTATGGATGGCTTGTCTGAGTTTTAATAACGTTTCACAGTAGACTTCTGAACTGATGGTCGGACCACACTCCATGAACTTCACTAGCAGTACTCCTTTGACATCTTCACATTTGGTGGGATTTTCTATGGCACCACTTCTGGTGTGGTGTTAGTTCATGATAATGCTTGCCTGCACACAGCTAGATGCACCCAAGAACTTTTGAAATAGTTCTGTTGGGATGTTTTTGATCACACACCACTATAGTGGCTGGATGAGGTGGAAATTCTCAAACAGAAAGAGTTGAGAGGTTTATAGAACAAAGTGATATCTATACTGATGCATAGAAGTATAGAAGCAAGGGGAAACGCATAAAAGATGAAATGTGTGTCCTCAATTGTGAAGCACACTATCTCCCCTTTTGTAGTTGTGCTACAACATCACATGTATGTATGTTAGGGATGGAGCTTGTGTCAGGACATTATAGTGGACATCTCATTACTCAAAAGTGTTGACTTTTGGAGAATGCCCCTAGGCAGATATGGAGAAGAAGGATGAATGGCATTGGTGTAAGCTAGATTTAAATATATTTTTTCTTCTTTTTACTCCATGCTCTAATCTTATTTATTTCTTATTCGAGAGCCAATTTGGTCTAGTGATTAATACACTAGGCTATAAACCAGGAGACTGTGATTTCTAGTCCTGCCTTATCTATGAAAGCTGGCAGGGTGATTTGGGCCAGTCTCTCTTTCTCAGCCCACAATGTCAGGCCCAGGCAACTAGGTGGTCAGTCAATTCTTGTTGCAACCAACACTTGGTTGATCTGAAAAAAGTGGATCCTACACTTGAGGGAAAAAACTAGGAAGAAAAAAAATGCTATTATTTCTTATCCCTTTTTGATACTTGCAGTATGTTGCTTGTACTATCAGTTATCTCTCAGAAGCTTTCCCTTAATTCAGAAAAAAACCCGTCTAAAACCAGAAACACTATCCCCCAAAATTCTATTATTTTGCCACCATATTTTGGTAAAGATAACTTAACTGCAAACTGGGTACTGAGGATGGCACAGGTTCATGACTGCCCATCTCTGCTTAACTCAGATCTAACCATAATAAATTGGAACCAAGTGTTAAGACTTTGGTTGTGGTCCTAATTCACTACTATATATTTTCACTGAGAAGGGTTACTCAAAGTCAGTGAGGTTTAAACTAAGACGAACCCACTAAGTTTTTCTGTAGACACCACTTTAACTTAACAAGTGAGCTATTCTCCTCTTCAGATTCTTTTGGGATGGAGCCAATTTTAGTTCCACATAAATGGCACTAGTTCTGCACAACAAATTAAAAGCGCTGCTTAAATAAGTGGACACCTCATGGTTGAATCAACTGGACCCCTTTGCTGGATTTTTCTTTTGTTGTTTTTAAAGTCAAGTGAATATTGAAGTGTCTCATGTTATTAAGTATTAAGATAGCTTTGGACCCTATGATTTACTTGCTCAGGTTAACCAGAAATGTAGTGTTGCCTGATAAATAATTGGTTAGCTTGGCAACAGCCTGGGAAGATCACTAGCATTGGAGCACCTACGTTTTCTTTAAGCAAAACACAAGCGAAGCAAATTCCTCAGCCAGAGTTTAGACAAGAATAAAGGAAAAGGAAACAGTTCAGACAGCTTTTTCCTTTGGTAAACTTGCTTTTCACTTCACAGGATGAAAGAAGCCTTTTCAAAAAATGAGATGTCAGCCATGAAAAAGAGATGGCATAAGTGAAGGTTTCAGTGAAAGAAGGTCTCTGTCTCAAACAATTGAACAAGAACCCTCAATTTAATATATATCTGAGTTAAGATTAGTTTTAGGTATCTGGGTTGGAGAATCATTCTTAAAATATTAAAATGGCCAAATTAGAAGTCTGCTTTTAGTGTGTTTATGGTGCGTTTGTTTTTCTTCGTCCTGAAGACAGACATATTCTGCCTTTCGTACAGATCTTAAGGTACACTTTTTCTAGGAACCCAATGTAATCTCAAACTTTTGGGAATATTAGCATTGCTTGGGATGTTTTCATCTTCTCTGAAAATAAGGCATTCACTGTTGAGAATATGATTCCCGCTCCTTGTTTGCTGACTCCATGTAGCGTGTGGGTAGAAAAGCCTTTATATGTTTAGCAAAATTATTTGGGTATGTATATTATTTCTGCTTGCTGTCTCAGATCTTACAAGACAGTATGATCATAAAGTCAATTCCCATCTTTTTCTAAAAGGCCAGAGGTTCAGGGCCTCTTCTGGAGAGGGGAATATACTGTAATGTACAGGCCTCTATGTTTATGATTTGAAAAAATAAAACCAAAATAAAAGCAAAAGCAGGGATTTCCCCCCCCCCAACATATTAATATTTGAGAGACCTTCAATATGATATCTGCCGGTGGGCGATCCTTTTATAAAAAAATTAAAAAACTAATTTTTAAAAAACTTAATCAGTATTTCTTAAACTTTTTTCTTTCAGGACCACTTTCCAGTTTTAAAAAATTATAGAGGACCTCTAGAGAGTGTTTGTTTATATGGGTTATATAAATTAAATGTGATGCTTTCACTGCCACTATTGCTTCTCACAATTGTTTGCTTGGATTTTAATATTATGTACAATATAATATTGTATACATTATATTATTTTTTAACATAAGCTGGCAAATAATTTTAATTTTGCGGACTCCTGAGCGAGTCTTGAGGGACCCTCCCAGGAATCCTCAGACCGCACTTTGTAAACACTGACCTAGACTTCTTGTTCCTGTGGCCTGGTTTGTTTGCCCTGATTAATATCTTATATACGTATGTTTTAAAATAAACTGCAGTATTACATCTGCTTAGTAAAAAAGAAGTTGTCCCAGTCTAGGGACATAGAGAACTATGATTTGTTTCAGCACTGTAAGCCTTTGGTTTTTTTTCCCCCTTGTTTTTGCTTAGGAAATGAAGTTCTCCCTCCAGGAAGTCCAGTTGGAAATGGATTAACAGCAGAAGCTGCAGAAGATCTTGGTCTGTCCAAGGGGATTGCTGTAGCTGCCTCTCTTATTGATGCACATGCTGGAGGATTAGGTATTCTATGATATGATTGTTGGTTTTGTCATGTAGGTGCTTGAGCTACAAAGGCTGCATCGTAATATAATATAAATTGACTAAACAGATACAGTAATTTTGTGCGTAGACTGTTGTAGTCAATTCTACATGGAGCTGCCTCTGAAGAAAACTCAGAAGCTCCAACCATGGTGCCATTTGCTAGCAGCATTATATCTGTGCAGTGGTCCATTGCACTGGTTACAGATTGTTTCCAGTTCACAGAATTAACTACTGTCTTTATATGGTACCTGCTGAACTATCTCTTCTGCCCAAATTTGACTTGTTCTGTGTGGTCTCTAGCATGTTGAGGGTCACTATCCCATGGAAAATGAGGGAGATGGGCAATCAACCAATAGTCCTTCTGAGTGGTCCCCTCAGCCTTTTGGAATATCTTAGCTCCTAAGATAAGGAATGCCACTAACCTCTTGGCCTACCATAAAATATAGAAAACATGTCTATTCTATAGAGTGTATGAATGTTGAAGATTCTAGGGCTACTTTAGCTTAGTGAGATCAGATAGATTGCTAATTTTACTGGCTGTTGTTATTTTTGATTGTAAACCACCTCAGGTCCATTTGTGGAGCGGATAGCTTATAGATATCTCTCACGAATAAAAGCACATATATGTGTCCCAGATAATGTTGCAGGATCCAATCTGGGTCGGTCACCAGGACCAGAGTTTTTGTCTTCCAAGCTTTTGGACTCGTGCTGGACCCCATCTTCAGGGAACTTCTCTTTAGCCCCCTCTGGACCATGTGACTGACACAAATTGGGTCCTGCAGGTTAGAGATACTGTAACTGTGTAAATAAACAAATAAACAACTTATTAAATAAGAGTGATGGCAGGGAAGACATTGAAAAAAAAATAAGAAAATGTTTGTTTATTTATTTTATTTATTTATTTATATTTATATTTATATCCCGCCCTTCTCCTTACGGACTCAGGGTGGCTTACAACCAGATAAAAATACTAACTATCAAACTACAGATTAAAAATTTAATTAAAAGGCAAATATTAATAATTGGTCTAATTAAAATTATTTTAAAACCCCCTCTAAAAATTTCCCCTAGGCCAGTCCCGCAAGCTGGAATAACCATGTCTTAAGGGCGCGGCGGAAGGAAGGGAGATCAGGGATCACCCTGATCTCTGGGGGTAGTTCATTCCAGAGGGTGGGAGCTCCCACAGAGAAGGCCCTCCCCCTTGGGGTCGCCAGCCGGCACTGTCTGGCTGACGGTACCCTGAGGAGACCCACCCTGTGGGAGCGTACAGGTCGATGGGGGGTAATCTGCGGCAGGAGGCGGTCTCGAAGATATCCACGTCCGATGCCATGGAGCGCTTTAAAGATGATGGTCAGCACCTTGAAGCGCACCCGGAAGGCCACCGGCAGCCAATGCATCTCGCGCAGCAGCGGTGTTACATGGGAGCGACGAGTCCCTCCCAACACCGCCCGCGCGGCCGCATTTTGGACTAGCTGGAGCCTCTGGGTGCTCCTCAAGGGGAGCCCCATGTAGAGAGCATTGCAGTAGTCCAGGCGGGAGGTGACAAGGGCATGAGTGACTGTGCGCAGGGCGTCCCGGTCCAGAAAAGGTCGCAACTGGTGAATCAGGCGTACGTGATAGAACGCCCCCCTGGTCACGGCCGTCAACTGGTCATCCAGTGTTAGCCGTGGATCCAGGAGGACACCCAGATTGCGTACCCTATCCGAGGGAGCCAGAGTTTCGCCCCCTATAGTCAGCGATGGAATCAGCTGACTATGCCGAGGCGCCGGTAGCCACAGCCACTCGGTCTTGGAAGGGTTGAGCCTGAGTCTGTTTCTCCCCATCCAGACCCTCACGGCCTCCAGACATCGGGTCATCACGT
>NW_015387404.1:203275-205717 GCF_001527695.2 Protobothrops mucrosquamatus
AGGGAAGGCTTCTTAAGGAGGGGCCTCACCACCGCCTCCTTTAGGACCGCGGGGAAGGCACCCTCCCGTAAAGAAGCGTTTATAATTCCCTGGAGCCAGGCTCGTGTACCCTCCCGAGCCGCCAGTACCAGCCAGGAGGGACACGGATCCAATAAACATGTGGTTGCATTCAGCCTCCCCAGAATCCTGTCCACATCCTTGGGAGCCACAGAGTCAAACTCCTCCCATATAATAGTCTCAAGACCTGCTCCCGCCATCTCCCCCGGGGCCACCCAGTCGGAGTCCAAACCCTCTCGGATCCGAGCGACTTTGTCATACAGATATTGTGCAAAATCCTCAGCCCTCCCCACCAGGGGGTCCCCCCCTCAATTGAAGGAGGGAGCGGGTCACCCTGAAGAGGGAGGCCGGGCGGTTATCTGATGACGCAATGAGGGTGGAGTAGTAATTAGACCTCGCCACCCTCATTGCCACAAGGTAGGATCTAACATGTATCCTTACCTGTGTTCGGTCGGATTCGGTTCGGGTAGCCCTCCAACTACTCTCTAGGCGTCTTTTCCGGCGTTTCATCTCTCTCAGCTCCTCAGTAAACCAAGGAGCTAGTTGAGATCTACGTCGGGTCAGAGGCCGCAACGGCACGACTCGGTCCAGTGCTGCGGCTGCGGCCACATCCCAGGCCGCAGCCTGATCTTCTGCCGAGTCGTGACCTAGATCCTCTGGATATGGCCCAAGCTCCGTCAGGAACCTCTCTGTGTCCATCAGGAGCCTGGGACGGAACCATCTAGGCAGTTCCGTCTCCCTGTTGATTTCATTCCATCAATTTGTTTATGATATAATGAAAGACTATAGGCAGCCTATGTCTGATGTCTCCTAATAAAACAATATATTACACAGAAACAACGATCAGAAATAACACCTTGTATCTCTAATTATACGGCACCTTCTGCTCTGAGTAGTCTACAAAAAATTCTGCAGAAGAAGACATAAAATGTAAATGTAAATGATATGCTAAGATATTGCGAAAAAAAGAGAATATCCTGAGTACATGATAGTTCTTCAAAAGAGTCCCATTGCTACAGTTGTCTGTTCCTGTGATATTGCTCAATAAGGGCGCACAAATTTTTATCTTCTGTTTGATTACAATACATTGAAAGTGAATACTTTCTGCAGTGCAAATGTTTTCCTTGTTATAGCGTACATGTGTTACTGAAATAATGGGGTTAAAACAGATTGCACCATTGTGTCTTTTGCCTGATAAACTTTAATTTCAGAACGTTCTTCAGCTTGCATCCAGTACAGATACAACTTGATCTTTTTTCCCGCCTTCTGTTGCTTCACATGACTCCAGATCTAGCATATGAAGCAGATTTGGTCTACAGTTAAAATTCTGTTGTACTAGCAGATGTCTGTTTCCACATATTATAGATCTTCATATCTAAATTGCAGTTTCTTAGTTGTGGTCACTTAATGCCTAATAATTTATTCCATATCATATTGTTCCAAGAAATGTCTTGATGGTCAAATGAAATTTTTTTGTCTGCTTTGAAAAATAATAATTCATTAGGTCAAGTTAATTGGACAGAGAATAAATAGCAGGTAATTCAGCTGATGTATAATAATATACTGTATCTTAGATATGTTCTTTGAAAAATAGTGCTAGAAATAGACAATAGACAATTTTGTTTTCTCATTGGGTGGGTGTATGCAAGTAAATTTTTGAAAAATGAAATAAAGATTTTTTTCCACTTTTATCTTGATTGAAAAGCAGTGGCTGCTGCTTTATAAGTTCAGCAAGTTATTTCTGTATTCAACTGCCTATTATTTTCACTACACGGATAGTACCCAATTGTGTACAGTATTGGTACGGAATTGATTTGAGGACCTGTTGCTCTGATTAATTTTCCTTTTTAAAGAAAGACATATTGTGTAACTAGTTCCTTGTGCAATTAGACACTCTTTTCAGCCTCAGTTGCTGCATTTAAGAGTCTGCCTGTCTTTAGATAATCAGGAATTCTGCTGTACAGAATTAAGTTATATCTCAGTTGAATATGTGCTACGGCTTCATTCCCTTCTGATTAGGAATACAGCTGACTTTTCTTCAGGTTATTGTTAAGAATGCCTGTCAAAAGGTTTGCAACTAAAAATCAGCGTCCCACTGTGCTTTTATACAGTGCAAGCCTATGAGAATTAAATTATGGGAATTTTCCCAAATAGAAATTCCACATCTGCAGAATGTGAATATCTTCTTAAATAGAAGATAAAGAATGTCTTATCTATACATTAATATAATTTGAAGCATCAATAAAAGGATCAATAGAAAGCTTCATTCCAAATACATATGGTCTCAGTAAAGGATAGATTTATTTTTGTATAAACAAATGTGTGTGAAGTTTATATAAATACAAACTAGTTGATAGAGAAGATATAATAGAAGTCAGGTAAATT
>NW_015387405.1:0-2579 GCF_001527695.2 Protobothrops mucrosquamatus
GGCTGAGAAATGTTATCACTAAAGCCAGGATCAAACAGAGGAATGTAACAACAGGCTGTGAATTTTGCATCTGGGGGGGGAGGCAGAATACAGGCTTTACAGCATGAGACAAGATCTATCAGGAAGGCAAGGTTTTGAATCAAATAGCTGTTTTGTAATTTTTGATATAAGAATCTTTTGGGAGTCTGGGATAATTACACAGATGTGGTGGCTACCTTTGTCCCCAAAGGCAAGAGGTTCTAAAACCAAATGTACAGGTATAGTACATGCGGGTACCTTGCTCAATAGTAGTAACTGTGAGAGGGATCTCGGAGTCCTAGTGGACAATCACTTAAATATGAGCCAGCAGTGTGCTGCAGCTGTCAAAAAAGCCAACACAGTGCTGGGCTGCATTAACAGAGGGATAGAATCAAGATCATGTGAAGTATTAATACCACTTTACAATGCCTTAGTAAGGCCACACTTGGAATACTGCATCCAGTTTTGGTCACCACGATGTAAAAAAGATGCTGAGACTCTGGAAAGAGTACAGAGAAGAGCAACAAAGATGATTAGGGGACTGGAGGCTAAAACATGTAAGGAACAGTTGCTGGAATTAGGCATGTCTAGTTTAACGAAGAGAAGGACGAGGGGGGACATGATAGTAGTGTTCCAGTATCTCAGGGGCTGCCACAAAGAAGAGGTAGTAAAGCTATTTTCCAAGGCACCTGAAGGCAGGACAAGAAGCAATGGATGGAAACTAATCAAGGAGAGAAGCAACCTAGAACTAAGGAGAAACTTCCTGACAGTTAGAACAATTAACCAGTAGAACAACCTGCCTCCAGAAGCGGTGAATGCTCCAACACTGGAAGTTTTTAAGAAGAGACTAGACGGCCATTTGTCTGAAATGGTATAGGGTTTCCTGCCTGAGCAGGGGGTTGGACCAGATGACCTCCAATGTCCCTTCCAACTTTATTATTATTATTATTATTATTATTATTATTATTATTATTATTATTATTATTATTATTATTATTATTATTGTTGTTGTTGTTGTTGTTATTATTATTATTATTATTATTATTATTATTATTATTATTATTATTATTATTATTATTATTATTATTATTATTAGGAAAGTCTCCACAGACAATGTCTGCTTTTGTGCCATTCCTGTTGCATCTCTCAATAGGTTAGTTCTATCACAAAGCATTGTTTGCATGGACTGGTAAGTCAAGTCCTGTATACCTGGAAAATATGGTCTTGTAATAGCTCATTCTATATATACATTGTATGTGTGCATGTAATAAATTAACATTATGCATCATTTAAAGATAATATGCTTCACATCTCTAGAAATATTCGACAGATTGTCAGTATCAGATATAGAACCAGAGAGTTTAAATCATAGTGAGTACATCAAGGTTTAATATGATTAAAAAATATGTTTACAGGACAGCATATTCTACAGACATATGTGCAATATACAGTCTTACCCATTTTTATTGAGAATATATTGGACTGTATTGGATGGGGCTGAAGATTCCTTCCTATTGCTGGATGTGCAAAGATTTTATTTACACTACAATCTTAATTAATATAAATTTGGCACATTACTTTTGGTTATGAATATGTAATTTCTTTGTCACTTTGTCTATTTTTAAAATGTAAGAGACTGAAGCTTTCCAAGAAAATAGCTAACTGAGGACGCTGGAGAAAAAATAATAAGCAGCTCTTGTTTTATGTTGTAGTGAGTTCATGTTATTGGGAACATATGCTGTGGCAGTAGGCTGGGAAATATGAGAATGGTGCACAGAATGTTTAGTAATATTATTTTAAATGAAAAAAAAAGACTGAGCACTCCAGAGATCAACAGAAAGTGTGATGGTTTTTATTAGCGTGAGCAGTTCAATATGTGGGCAATCAACAAGTTTATTCAAGCAACATATTCTTATCCAGTTGTGTAAAGTACCTTTGGGTTTTTAATGATGGTTGCCAAAATAAGTAATCCAACATGTCAAGTAATTTCAACAAGATTATCACATTCCTGGAAAAAAAGGAGGTTTATGAAGCTTTCCATGTTAAGATGAAAAATCTTCATTCAACCCTTATTCAACTGATATCTTCATACTAGTAGCTTTTTATGTGGCTTATAATAGTTATTCTATGAAATCCCTAGAAGGCAGAAAAATACGAATGTTCATCTTAACATAATGATATATTCCCCCTAAATATTCTACATCGCCTGTCAACATGATATCAAATTTATTTCTATATTTTCTCATAGCATTTGTCATGTCTTTTAAAATGTAGGTTTTCCAAGATAGGAAGTATGCAGTTCAATATTAATATAGCAATAAAACAAAATTCCTCTCTATCGCCACCTGAGTTTTCATAAAACCATGTCTCTGAAATCAAAACCAAATAGGTAATCCAGAAGACTACTAGGATGATGATATTAAAAGACCCCGAGAAGTCTAAAATATAAAACTGCACTTCCACATACAATCCCCAGAATATGTAATTCCTTGAATTGACTAAAACCAGGCTTAAAGATGGATAACCATGACTTTGAATAGACATCTGGAGTCTACAACAAT